>NC_057794.1:423879391-424179391 GCF_018294505.1 Triticum aestivum | reverse complement strand
CGGGATTTTCATCAATACGGGCATGGGTAACCCAACCGCGCCATCGATTACGGTGCTTGGGGGATAAGCGAGTTTTACCAGGCTACTGGGGATGCATAGTTTCGTCCGCCCATATAAAGGGATAAGGATTCACCTTTTCATCCATGCCTTCTTCCTCCTTTGCTCATCCATTTTCGCACACTCGAGCTCCAGCGCCCAAGTCCACACTTCCCACCTCAACCCTCTCCAACCATGTCCGGAGCGGGAGGCAGGTGGATGGTCTCCTCTGTTACGGAGGGACACATCAAGAAGCTGAGGAGAGCCGGATACTTGTCCGATGACATCGCGAACCGGCTCCCAGATGAGGGGCAACTCATCCCCACCCCCAGGCCTCATGAGAGGGTAGTGTTCCTTACCCATTTCCTCTGTGGACTGGGATTCCCTATCCACCCATTCGTCCGGGGGCTCATGTTCTACTACGGCCTGGATTTCCACGATCTGGCCCCGAACTTCATCCTCAATATGTCGGTGTTCATCGTTGTGTGCGAGGCCTTCCTCTGCATCCAGCTCCACTTTGGCTTATGGCTAAAGACCTGGCTCCAGGGCTCCTTCGTGGAGACCATAGAGGGGTGGTAATCGGGGTGGTTCTATATCACCGAGCCGCGTGACCCCGAATGGGCAGCGGCCCCCAAGTTCTGATCTGGCATGCCCACGCAGCTCACCTCCTGGCAAGAGAAGGGCCTGTCCTCGGGTAGTTCGGTAGAGCTGATCGGACTCCAAACATGTATCCAAAACATGGTGAGCAAGAAGCTCAAACTCGTCAACGTAGTCCAGGTCATGCTCATCCGCCGGATCCTCCCGTGTCAATGACAGGCATTCAACTTGTGGGAGTTCGACCTGGCCCAGCACCAAACTCTGAACAGGCTCTTTGACACAACACACGAGGATGCCTGGAAGGTGCTATTCAAGGGCGCCGAGGTCCCTCCCTCTCTCACCAAGGACCGCGGGCTAAGCGCGAAGCGCCGAGTGCATTTGGTGAGTTCGATACATCCACTGGGATATTTTATTTCCCCTAGCTTAATTATGCGCGGGTTCTGATCTCCATGCCTTTGACAGGACTAGGTGGAGTCGTCGGGGCAGATTAACTGTCCGGCCCCTCTGCCCTAAGACACTGCGGACGCTCTCCTTACGGAGATGCGGACTCCAGCCCCTTATAAGGTGCTAGAGAAGACCAAGAAGGCCATGGGAACCCGAAAGAGTTGTCGACGCCAGGCGTCATTGGACTCATCGTCCGAAAACTCTGCGACACACTCCTCCCCTGAAGACGAGGAGGAAGAAGAAGATGCTCCCCCTTCAGTTGGGGAGACAAGAAAAGGAAGGCCGCCCCAACTGGGGAGGCCAAAGGGTCCAAGAAGGGAAGGACTCTCCTTCCGGATTGTTCCAACACCGCCGTCGAAGGTGAAGACGAGTGGCTGCTCAGGGCCAAGCCCCTGGCGAAGTCATAAGTATTCGGATACCAGAGTAACTCATAGCATTCCTTTGTCGCACTGCTTCCCCTAACACCGAATATGATTATGCAAGCCGCCACGAGCCCGTATCGATGTATCGTCGGACGGCTCCCTGGGCTTGCCGGATATGGATAGCGATCCACTTCCGACCGCCACCTCCCCTTGCCCTGCGGACAACGCCGAGGTATTGTCTCAAGAGGCACCGGGTCAAGGGGAGACTGTCCCGGAGGCGCCTCAAGGCAACCTTACAGACTCCGGGAGCAGAGGGAACAAGGACCCTGAGGGCTCCGAGTTTGGCCCTCAGCCAAACACCATGCCAGAACCTCCAATTGTTTCGGACTCGGGCAGGCGGCCTCCTTACAAGAGGGGCAAGACGCCTGTTTCGGTGACCTCTATCCATCTAGAGGCGCCGGAAAATCTGCTGGGAGCGCTTAGCAGCACTTCCATCGACGAGGAGCACCGTACTATTATGAGTGTAGTGGTCCTGAATGTTCAGTCCGCCAAGAGCAGATTGACTGAAGCCTGTGCCAGCCTTCTAACAGGCTTTGAGGTAAGTGTTTAAAATATAGGAAACTATTACCGCATAGACAGTAGCCCCTGATGCTCTGTTCGGTGTTCACAAAGAAAAGCCGAACAGAGGATCAAACAATATCGCAGGAGTCTAATATAAGTATGTCAATATGTGTATGCAGGCTTCACTGCTGGCATCTACCGCACTCACTGCGGAGGTCGCCGCACTGAAGCAGGACCTTAAAGGGTCCAAGGACGAGCTCGGCCATGCCAAGAGGCACCTCGAGGAGAACAAATGTAAGTAGTACCTCGTCTATGGATATGTATAAAAAGAATGCGATTGCAAAATGACAGGATCATCATGAATTTGCCAGGGGCCACGACCGAAGTGGCAACCCTAAAGAAACCGCTGTCCGAGGCCGAAGATAAATCGGCCAAGGAGTGCACCGAGCGGGAAAGGCAAGAGGCTCGTGTGGGCGAGGTGCAACAAGAGCTCCAGGCTCTCGTGACGAAGCACAAGGCGTTGGAGCTTGACTCGAAGACGCGAGAGTCTGAGCTTGCCGCGGCCCTTGAGAGCACAAAGAGTGCCAAGGCCGAAGCCCAAAAGGCCCTCAACGAGATTGACGCGATGAAGAAAATAGCGGCGGGTAAGGCATTCTATATGCAAAGCAAGCATGTGAGAGTAAATTACCTATTACTTACCCGAATCCGGAGCTCTCCAGGAGCATTCGCAGATTTGCCCTACAGCGTGTCGGATGCCGCACAGTTTTACCAGGCCGAGGAGGGAAGCTCAATGGAGAAGCTGTTCTGGTCTCAGTATACTAGGACCGAACACCTGATGCCTCTGAGCGACCAGCTAAAGCAGCTAGTCGAGCTACACAAGGCGGCCGAACAGGCCATGAAGGGCCTTATAGTCCGACTATGGCCTGGCGACGCCCTTCCGAATAGCTACTTCGGCCTGGTGAGGCGGCTTGTGGATGCCTGCCCACGGCTGGAAGTCGTCAAGCGGTCCGTCTGCATCGAAGGTGCATGCCGGGCTTTCGCCCGTGTGAAGGTGCAATGGGCCAAGCTAGACACCATGAAGATGATCAAGGAAGGACCGCCGCAGGGCAAGGAGAATCGCACCCCCTAAATTTATTATGAGGGTGTCCTAAAGGGTGCCTATCTTGTAGCGGACGAATGTCCAAAGGATGTAATATTTGAGTAAACTTGCTCGTGTGATCCTGTATGATTAAAACTTGTTTCATATGCGCTATGCAACGCTTGTTTGAATTTCAAATATTACCTTCTGTTTGGCTATTTATCCAATCTGAGAGATGGCTAGTCCTCGGCTTCTACCCCCATGCCGCGAGTGCTGGGGTGTTTGGGATAAACCTGAGCACTCTTGTTCCCATTTGTGGGTCCTTTGAGGGAGGTGCTCAGCACAGCGAACAAGGCAACCGGACTAATAATGCTTTATCACTCTCACTTAGCCATAGAATTCTATAATTTTAAATTTCGGCGAAGCTCCTGGTATTTGGAAGGCCGAATTCGGGGCACGATACACTCATTTAAGCCGTACAGGACTGGCTCCTCGCTCTAAGCGGCATAAGTCTTTAGGGACTCGAAACCTCGCCGAACAGCGACTAGTCTCTTGCCTTATCATGACAGTCAGTTTTAGCTTTCTCTACTGAGGTGCTTAGCCCAGCAGAACCGGGGCACAATCACAGTAGTTCTCCTAGTGCTACATCAGCCGATAGAGCGGAACGTAAGGTACCAAAACAAAGGAGCCGGGCAAACCCAACATTTGATAAAAGACATGATTCGGAGCTGATGCATATAATGCTATAAGTTCAGGATGCCGCACTTGTGAAAGTGTTCGTACTTCTCACACCATATTGTGGGGTACTTAAGCCCCCGGTGTATTGGAAGTACCAAAGTGTACGGTTGCAAGGCGTCATTAATGAACACACATATATATATATATATATAAAGAAGAATGCAATAATAGTCTTAATGCTATGCATTGTTTATTCAAAAACGTGCGTTAAAGCAGAATGATACAGGCAGTGCGATAAGCAAAAAGTAGGACTATGTCCCTTCCAAGGGCAAGCTGAGGAATATTATTAAATCAAATATTTCACTCGTTATCATAATCCACCTGGGGGTTCCATGGTGTGACGTAGCTTTCTGCCTCCTTGGTTGCTGCATCATGTGTTCGGCAATCATGCTGCCGGACAGGGTTTCCAGAGATTAAAGTCCTGAAAGAGAAAAATAACAAAGCGGGAAGCCCCTAGTGAAGTTTAAGCCGCGTATTGGGGCGTGCCGTAGTTGTTCCCCCCTCCCCGCATGTGCCCATTGTAATTTTAATGCATAATTAGGTACGCATGGCACGAATTTCGCTGTTTGGCTTGGGTCGGGGTGGGGGGCGCATTGCTACGCGAGCTCAGATCGTGCCAAGCGGTCTAGTTGACGATTACTCCGAGCGCGCTTGAAAGTGTCCGGGTCTTGAAACGCCGAACTGGTGGATTGCCTTGAGAGGCTGCTTTGCACTTCTGTTGCGAGGGCCGCAGTGTGCTCCTCCGTGCGGAGAGAGCGCTCTGTGTTTCCATTAACAGTGATGACCCCCCGAGGTCTTGGCATCTTGAGCTTGAGGTATGCATAATGCGGTACCACATTGAGTCTCGCAAATGCGGTTCGCCCGAGTAATGCATGATAGCCACTGCGGAACGGGACTATATCGAAGATTAATTCTTCGCTTCAGAAGTTATTCGGGGATCCGAAGACCACTTCCAGTGTAATTGAGCCTGTGCAATGGGCCTCCAAACCTGGAATGACGCCTTTAAAGGTCGTTTTTGTGGGTTTGATACTTGAGGGGTCTATACCCATTTTGGGCACTGTGTCCTGGTAAAGCAGGTTTAGGCTGCTGCCGCCATCCGTAAGGACTCGAGTGAGGTGAAATCCATCAATGATTGGGTCTAGGACCAGTGCGGCAAATCCGCCATGATGGATACTAGTGGGGTGGTCCCTGCGATCGAAGGTGATCGAACAGGAGGACCATGGGTTGAACTTTGGGGCGACTGGCTCCAACGCATATACGTCCCTAAGCGCACGCTTCCGCTCCCTCTTGGGGATGTGGGTTGCATATACCATGTTCACCGTCCGCACTTGTGGGGGGAACCTCTTCTGTCCTCCGGTGTTCGGCTGCCGGGGCTCTTCCTCGTCATCGTTATGTGGCCCTTTATCTTTGTTTTTGGCAATTAAATTGCCAGCCTGCTTGAACACCCAACAATCCCTGTTGATGTGGTTGGCTGGCTTGTCTGGGGTGCCATGTATTTGACACGAACGATCGAGTATACGGTCCAAACTGGACGGCCCCGGAGTGCTTCGTTTGAATGGCTTTTTCCGCTGACCGGGTTTAGAGCCTTTGAATCCGGCATTGACTGTCGTATCCTCAGTATTATCGCTGTTAATGCGGCGCTTATGTTTGTTGCGACGTGACCTATTAGTGTCGTCCTTAGTACCATGGTTCTTTGATATGTTATTACTACGAGCCAGCCAGCTGTCTTCTCCCGCACAAAAGTGGGTCATGAGTGTCGTGAGGGCTACGATAGGTTTCGGGTTTTCCTGACCAAGGTGCCGGGCTAGCCACTCGTCGCGGATGTTGTGTTTAAAAGCTGCTAAGGCCTCTGCATCCGGACAGTCGACGATTTGATTTTTCTTTGTTAGGAACCTTGTCTAGAATTGCCTGGCTGATTCTTCTGGCCGCTGAATTATGTGGCTCAAGTCATCGGCATCTGGTGGTCACACATAAGTGCCCTGAAAGTTGTCGAGGAATGCGGCTTCCAGATCTACCCAACAGCCAATGGACTCTGCTGGCAAGCTATTGAGCCAATGCCGAGATGGTCCTTTGAGTTTGAGTGGGAGGTATTTAATGGGGTGTAGATCATCACCGCGTGCCATGTGGATATGAAGGAGGAAATCCTCGATCCATACCGCAGGATCTGTTGTGCCATCGTATGATTCTATATTTACGGGTCTGATACCCTCTGGGATTTGATGATCCGTGACTTCGTCTGTGAAGCATAAGGGGTGTTCAGCGCCTCTGTACTGGGCTATATCGCGACGCAGCTCCAATGAGTCTTGCCCGTTGTGTTCGGCCTTGCCGGATTTACTTTTACTATATCCGGTGTGACATTTATCATCTCTCATAGTGGCGCGCCCTCGTGATCCATAGATCGACCTTGTGTGTTTTGCTTTGTCCACCAATACGTCTCGCAGGTCTGGCGTATTTCCCCGTGCTTTTTTATTTGAATGGTGTCGGGGTGCGGGCTGAACTTTTGGCTAGAATGTCTCCCTATCGCGGCCACGAGGTGGCCGATCAGCCGCGTCATACGCTTCTTCCTCCAGTCGGGGTAGCAACCTGTATTTTGGGTAACTCTTGGAGGGGCGCTCGAGTTTATATTCCTCGGCCGCGAGGACTTCAGTCCATCTGTCAGCTAGCAGATCTTGATCAGCTTAAAGCTACTAATGCTTTTTCTTAAGGCTATTTGCCGTGGCTATAAGCCGGCGCTTGAAGCGCTCTTGTTCGACGGGATCCTCTGGCACGGCGAATTCGTCATCGCCGAGGTTTGCCTCTTCTTCGGAGGGGGGCATATAATTATCATCCTCCGCCTCTCCATCTGCCGATCTCTCAGGAGGGCTGGCTCCTCCATCCTCCTGCCCTAAATCTTGCTGGAGGGGATTGTTATTTTCTTCGGCACTATCCAGAGTGTTATTATCTCCTGTTCCGGTATCACCACTTTTTCTTTGGCGGGACTTAGAGCGGCGCCGCTGACGTCGGCGCTTGGGTTGCTTCTTGGAGGGGTCATCCTCCGCTGTCTCGTCGCCATTGCCTTCTTTGGGTGTGTCCACCATGTATATATCGTATGATGAGGTGGTTGTCCAGTGCCCTGTGGGCAGCGGTTCCTCTTCGTCTCCCGCATCGTCGTCCATACTGTCGATGTCTTCGGAGTCAAAGTCGAGCATGTCGGTTAAGTCATCGACAGTGGCTACTAAGTGGGTGCTGGGTCGGCCACGAATTTCTTCGTTGTCCGCATCCCAATCCTGCCGGACATATTTCGACCAGGATCCTCCTGACAAGGAGAGAGACCTTAATGAGTTCAGTATGTCGCCAAAGGGTGAGTGCTAAAAAATATCCGCGGAGCTAAACTCCATGATCGGCGCCCAATCCGATTCGCTAGGAACGGGCGCAGGCGGTTCGGAGTCCGTGGCCGGAGAAGGATCCGGCAGTTTGACAACACGGCTCTCGTGCAGGGTAAGGTCGATGTTCAGCTTGATCGCCAATGAGGATAAGGCTTCCATGGTGGGGTCCATCCACCCATCCATGGAAGGGGCAACTGGCTCCGAATTGAGGGTCAGAGCGGCTGCCGATGCGATGTCCTGAACATTGTCTAATGGTAGAGCTAAATCATACTCATCGTGACCGCGTGACGCACAAGGCAGAGGCTTGAATCTGTCGAAGATCAAGTCCCCGCGGATATCGGCCGTGTAGTTTAATCTTCCAAACCTGACCTGGTGGCCAGGGGCGTAACTTTCGATCTGCTCCAGATGGCCAAGCGAGTGGGCCCGGAGTGCGAAGCCGCCGAACACAAAGATCTGTCCGGGGAGAAAAGTCTCACCCTGGACTGCATCGCTATCGATGATCGTAGGAGCTATCAATCCTAACGGAGACGACACAGAGGAACTCTTAGTGAAAGCACCAATGTCAGTGTCAAAACCGGCGGATCTCGGGTAGGGGGTCCCGAATTGTGCGTCTAAGGTGGATGGTAACAGGAGGCAGGGGACACAATGTTTTACCCAGGTTCGGGCCCTCTTGATGGAGGTAAAACCCTACATCCTGCTTGATTTATTCTTGATGATATGGGTATTACAAGAGTTGATCTACCACGAGATCGAAGAGGCTAAACCCTAGAAGCTAGCCTATCGTATGATTGTATGTTGTCCTACGGACTAAAACCCTCCGGTTTATATAGACACCGGAAAGGGCTAGGGTTACACATGGTTGGTTACAAAGGAGGAGATATACATATCCGTATTGCCTAGCTTGCCTTCCATGCCAAGTAGAGTCCCATCTGGACATGAGACGATGTCTTCAATCTTGTATCTTCATAGTCCAACAGTCCGTCCAAAGGATATAGTCCGTCTGTCCGGAGACCCCGTAATCCAGGACTCCCTCAGCATTCACTCCATTGTGAACCCCCAGAAGTCACGCACATTAACGCATGTACACCCAGGGAAAAGAACCCCTAACGGAATATTATCTCTAGAAGATGTTTCTTACAACTTTAATGTAATATAACATAACAAGCCGGATACAACTTGTCTGTTCAAGCAACTATGACCCCTACGCCTGGTTTTCATGCATACCCCGGTCTATTGGGTCGCACAGGTATTCGGAAACACTCTGCACCTTTGGGTCCATGACAATCGTTTTACAATTCAGCTAGAATTTACATATGCCAAGGAAAGTACATAGTCACTTAGACTCATAAATTTCCTCCTCTATACCATTGTGGCACCCCGATCCGCATGGAGCAGGGGGCCTTCGTACGTCAGCCCAGGATAACACCTGACGCACGATAGGTCCATAATACATCATTCCAGGTACAATAATATTCATCAAATACATGTGCATAAGCTTACATCATTGATGAATACAATCATCTGGCATATCCATACGGCTATTAAATGGCAGTGGAAGTCTATTAAAAATGGCGACGGAAGTCTTGATTTGGCAGCATAACAACTCTGGCTGGGCTCCACAACTCACAGGACTAGCAAGGTTACGGCCTAGCACGACAGATCAAGCGGACAACTCGGGTACGACCTACAAAACTGGCATGACACAACAGATCAGTACATTGAATGTACTTGCAAGGCAACCAAATACATAGGATCCAAACAAGGAGAAGACAAAGCGAGAACCAAGCTTATGCAACAACCTATCTCATCTCAATTACTAATCATGGTATGATAAAAATCAACTAAGCATGAACAAAATAAATCATAGCATCTACTAACATGGCAATAACATAGCATATCAGATCATGCTTCTAACATGGCAAAGGCAAAAGATAGCATATCATCTCAATCATGGCATAATTTAATGTATCAATCCAAGCATGGCATAGCATTATGAAATTATGCTGAAAATAAACTACCAATAATATCCAATTGTGTCACACCCTAGCTAGTCATGCATCAGAGTGTGTGCATCATGTTTAAAATTCCATTTAATTTGAAATGGGGATTTGTGAAACCCTCAGAATCATTTTTGAATATGACCCAAATAAAAATTTCTCCAAAAGGGTCCAAGAAAATGCTCATGTTGCCCTCTAAAAATATTGGACAGAGATAAAAATCAAATCAATATTTTTAAGAGCTCATAGGTATTTATTTTGGGCATTTGGAATTAATGCATAAATATTTGCATTGGAAATATATTAGTTATATATATTAATATATGTCCAAAAATTATGCCACCTGTTGGGGAGCTCTGGAATAATATATCTAGCCCCTGCAAAAATTGGCATAAGGTAAATAAATGATTTAATATTTTATTTAAATCAAAACAAATGTCAGAAATTAGAAAAACAAAAATAAATAAAAGGAGGAGCTTACCTGGGCTCCTCCCTGTCCGGCCCAGCCAGCTCGCCGGCCCAGCCAGCAGGCGGCCCAGCCCGCCTCCCTCCTCTGTCGTCTTCATCCTCGACAGAGGGAGGGGAGTGTGCCCGGCGCGCGCGTGCGCCACCGCGCCACGCCACCAGCTCGCCTGCCTGCCTGCCCCTCCCCTCCTCGTCTGGATGGCCTGGAACGACGCCACGCCCTCCCCCTGCTCTCTCTCACTCTCCCTCGGTTCTTCCCCTCCTCTCCCTCGCTCTCCCTCTCCCGTGTCCGAACGCCACCATCGCCGCCGTTCGCCATAGCAGCCGCCACCGGCCACCCCTCGCCCCTCCGCTGAGCTCAGGAGCTCCGCCGCGACCCCCTCTTCCTCCCCACCAAGCCAAGCCCCTCGGGAAGCTCTGCATCGCCTCCACGCCATCGTCTTCGTCCTCGACCGCCGCCGATGGTCGCCGTCGATTCGCCGCCGTTCGTTCTTCCCCGAGCTCGCTGACCCTCCCTGCATGATCCCCGTGAGCCCCTGCTTCGTTTCCCCCTAACCCCATGTTCGATTTCAAGCTCTAGCCGCCCCTCTACCGGAGCCGAGACGCTCCGCCGCACGGGCTCGTCGCCGGCGAAGCCCCGGTGACCATTTGGTCACGGGCGTGCACCCGTTGTGCTTGCCGCGACCCGTAGAGCCCCTCCAGCGCCTCAGCTCCCTCGCCTGCGAGCAGCAGCGCCGATCCCGACCGCACCCGAACTCCGGCCGCCGCTCACGAGCTCGCCATCGTCGGTACCGGCCACCACAGGCACGGCCACCACCACCGTTCGACGCGCGGGAGCAAGGGCTCTCCAACGAGCCCAAGCACGGCCTCGCCCGTGCCCTGTAGCGCGTTTCCGTATCGCGCCGCCGTCTCGGGCCTCGCCGGCGTCATGTCGCCGGTGGGTTTGACCTGTTTGACCTGGGGTTTGACCCCCCCAGAGTCACTGACGCGTGGGCCCCGTCGGCCAGGTGGTTAGATTAGTGCTAATCACCGCTTAATTAACCCCCCTGACACTGACAGTGGGCCCCAGCGCCACTAATTCTTAATTAGGATTAATCTAACCTCTGTTAACCCCCCTGTCACTGACATGTGGACCCCACACGTCAGGTTTGACCCCAGCCAGCCGCAGTTGACCGCTGACGTCATGCTGACGTCATGCTGGCGCAATATATATATTTCTGGATTTAAATTAAATCAGGAAATTCCAGAATATTACTTAAACTTCAAAAATTCATAACTTTTATTCTGTAACTCCAAATTAGACAAATTATATATGAAAAACGATCAGAAAAATCCAATCTATCCATCTGTACTACTTTCATGCATGACTAAACAAGTTAACTTGATGTTTAATGCAGAACAAGGAAAAACACTTTAAAAGGCCATGGTTGAGTTTGAAATTTGAATCCTTGATTCAAATTTGTTCAAACCCTTCTGGTTTTAGTTGCATTAGCCCAACACACTCATATTGCCATGTTCATGCATGCATCATATTGTTGCACATTGTTTGGTGATGGTTGTGTATCGGTGTCCTTTGCGACAGGTTTTGCCTCCGAGGAGTACCGTGATTACCCTAACGAAGAATCGTATCAGTGCATCGAACCATCAGGCAAGCAACCAACCATTTGATCATATCGATACAATCCCATGTTCTCGCTCCTGCTCTCTTTTACTGCATTAAGACAACGCGTTTCAAACTGCTGTGTGCTACGGTAGTTGAACCCATTTCCTCTGCATGACCTGTCATTGCCACAGTAACTAGATGAAACCGACTAGCATGTGTAGGAGTTGATTGAGCCATATGTATGTGTTGTTCCTACCTTGCTATGCCTGCTATGCTTAGAGTCGTGTCAGGTCTGGTTCATCTGGGTGATGGGCTAGAGTGAAATGTTTATGTTGGTAATGAGAGTGGTGTGGTGAACACGATTTGGTAAAGGTATCGATGAGAGGCCATGTAGGAATACATGGTGGGTTGTTTCATTGAAGCCGACCTTAAGCACTGAGATCTGTATGTGTGATTTAAGAATCAGCTACTACCATGCATTGGGCCCGAAACCAATGGACCCTCTCGGCTTCTTATTCACCCTAGTTCTCCGTCCAGGAGTTGCAAGTAGTTTCTGGTGTTTGTAGCCTACTGGAGGTCGTGGACAGCGCTGACCATAGGGGTGGGCTGTGATGCGGTAGGTACGTGGCCGGGTGTACCGAATACCCGTTAGGTATCTCGGGAACCCTGTTCACATCGTTCGGGGCCGTATGGGAAACCTCGGCCGGACTCCCTGCGGATGGAACCTGGATAGGCGATAAACCTGGACTGGAGGCTTAGGTGATTAGGTAGGTCGTGGCCGACACCCACGTTGGGCTTCCGCTTGAAGGTTGCCGAGTACATGTCGTGTAAACGGCGGTAAGTGGTGAGAGCGTGTATGAAGAAGTACACCCCTGCAGGGTTATCATAACCTATTCGAATAGCCGCGTCCGCGGTAAAGGACTACTTGGTTGCCTATACAGTTCATAGACAAGTAAATGGAAACTACTAAAAGCCTCAAGATAAGTGTGAGTGCCGAGGATGGCTCTTCCGTAGGAAGACGGAGGTGGATCCTCGGTAGTGTATTGAAGTGGTGAGTAGTGGACTCGTGTGCACAAAATCATTTCAAGTTGGAGTATCGTAGGATAGTCTAGCCAAGAGTCAAAGCTGGCTTGCTGCAATAACTCCACCAACCCTTCTTGATAATATGCATGTATGTAGGATCTGATGTAAGTCTTGCTGAGTACCTTTGTACTCATGTTGCTATAATTTACATTTTTTTCACAGAAGACGCTGCAACCCCTTCTGATGGGTTCTATGTAGACGTTGACATCAACGAGTAGGCTAAAGGCCCAGGTGGTGACCCTGAGCTTGTGAAGGACCACGTAGTATAGTTAGGCTTTCCAAGCCTCTTTTATTTTACTAGTTGTCTGTACTCAGACAAGTTACTTCCGCTGCTGGTTTGTATGACTGTATGACTTGAATGTTGGGTCGTGAGACCCGTACCTTTGTGTATGTTATGTATGGCTCTCTGAGCCTTAAATAAAGTACTTGTGTCGTAGAGTCATGTTGTGATGCTTCGTTGTATTTGCACATATCGAGCATATTGTGTGTATGATTGAAATGCTTGGTATGTGTGGGATCTGACTACCTAGTTGTTTATCTTTAGTAGCCTCTCTTACCGGGAAATGTCTCCTAGTGTTACCGCTGAGCCATGGTAGCTTGCTACTGCTCTAGAACACTTAGGCTGGCCGGCATGTGTCCTTCTTCGTTCCTGTGTCTGTCCCTTCGGGGAAATGTCACGCTTTGAGTACCGGAGTCCTGTTAGCCCGCTACAGCCCGGTTTACCGGAGTCCAGCTAGCCCAGTGCTACAGCCCGGACCCACTTGCTGATGACCGACACGTTCGAAGTTGGGTCATGGATGCCTGTCCCTGTAAGTCTGTGCCACTTTGGGTTTATGACTAGTCATGTCAGCCCGGGCTCCTTATCATATGGATGCTAGCGACACTATCATATACGTGAGCCAAAAGGCGCAAACGGTCCCGGGCAAAGGTAAGGCGACACCCGTGGGGATACCGTGCGTGAGGCCGCAAAGTGATATGAGGTGTTACCGGCTAGATCGATGTGACATTGAGTCGGGGTCCTGACAGCGTTGGCATCAGAGCCGGACTGCCTGTAAGTTCTCCAAGCCAAACTGGTCGATGTTGATTCTAGAAATTCTTTAGTTATATGTAGGGGAATTGTTTGTGGGTTGGAACGTAAGGCTCTTTTACTCCTTTATTTTATGACATTCTGATCTGAGTCAGTCCATTCTTCCACCGGGGGTTAAGGAATTAGGATCTATGCTCTCTATTAGGTTCACGTGTTACTAATCAGTAGTACCTTATAGGTTTGATGGATACAAGCCTAGTTCAATCCTATTACCACATTATGTTGCTAGGATGGATTCAGAACTTGATATGATGATGTTGAGTGTGTACGAAATCCTTTGTCAAATGTCTCAAAATCCTTCTTGAGCATTTACAGCTGTTATGCTGCCGAAATTTTGCTAGAAATTCTAATGCCTTTGCATTATGATTGTGCTTTCAGATGGCCACTCGCGACCTCAATCAAGTGGTTCGCCTGACTCGATGCCTAGATGTACCCGGCCATACTGCCAAGTTGGTCAGGGTAATGACTGAGGCTGGATACCGCTGGTATCCTGAGTACACGGTCGAAGAGCAATTTCGGGACTTCAATCAAAGCCAGTATCTCTGCACTGTCAGGATATTTCCATCTTATCCTGGATCCACCGAGCCCCTTCACTGCTCCTATGACTCGGGGTTACTATTGAGATGGATGTGCAGGACGCCGCCTACTCTATGATGACCATCATGCGAGTCAGGTCTGGTCTATTTCGGGACTCTGATTTCCGGTATATGCCAGGATCACTTTCGGGAGCACAAGGGTATCTCCAGGCTATCTATGCTGACCCCACTCAGGAGGATTCACGGACTCGCACCACTGCTGAGATGCTCGAGGATAAGGACCGTGAAAATCGGGCCTTAAGGTTAGAGCTCTTCAATACCCGTGCTGACCACTGGGCTACTTTGACTCGGTTCGCACCGGCGGTGCAAGCTGGATTCTCAGATATGCGCGATCTCTATCCTGTGAGATCTGCTCTGCCAGACGTGATGGTTTGGCGTGATGTAGGAGGCATCACCCCACCTCGCGGTCCCCGCAGGCCACCGTTTGTTGGTCCACGACCTCATCCTAGCCCCTATGGTCCACAAGCTCCGCGAGATCGTATGTTTCCGGATGAACATGTTGAGCTTCCAGGCTATGGAGGTGACTTTTACGAGGACTACTACGGATCGGTCTGAGTTAGTGGTAGTATCCCTAGTTCGCACTAGCTGTGTCGTCTATCGTCCCGCGTGACTCGTGGGATATGACCTAGTTGTACTCCTTCCGGAGGTGTAGAAAAATAATGTATAGGAGCTTGGGATGCCTTCGATGAGATGTAATCCTCTTTCACCGTAATAGTACTTTGTTTGGTCTTGTACTAAACCCTGTATGGTGTGTATGACGATGGAAATTTCTACCCCTGGTTCTAGATGGCAGACCTCTAGGGTAAGTTATGGAAATGAAATCCAAGTCGACAGACTTGTTTTTCTCGCATCTTTGATAGCCCTTAAATCTTCAGATATTAATATCATTTTGGGTATGGACTGGATGTCAGCTCATCAAGCCAAAATTGATTGCTTCTCTAGGACTGTTCAACTCACCCATCCTTCGGGGAAGATAGTCAATGTCTTGACCCGAATAGCCAAGCGACAATTATATTCTCTTAACGCCAGCCCTTTGCCAGACCTTGAGGACGTTCCGGTAGTCCGTGACTTCCCGGATGTCTTTCCAGAGGAATTGCCAGGTGTTCCACCTGACAGGGATGTTGAGTTCGTAATAGACCTCATTCCAGGAACCGTTCCGATTGCTAGAAGACCTTATAAGATGGCACCCCTAGAACTAGCCGAGCTTAAGAAACAACTCGATGAATCCTTGAAAAAGGGTTTCATCCGACCTAGCTCATCTCCGTGGGCTTGCCCCGTCCTATTCGTCAAGAAGAAGGATGGTACGGACCGGATGGTTGTAGATTACCGACCTGTCAATTTGGTCACAATCAAGAACAAATATCCACTTCCCAGGATCAACGACCTGTACGATCAGCTCGCTGGATCCTCAGTCTTCTCCAAGATGGATTTGAGGTTGGGCTACCATCAAATAAAAATCAAAAACGGGGACATTCCTAAAACGGCCTATGTATGTGTTGTTCCTACCTTGCTATGCCTGCTATGCTTAGAGTCGTGTCAGGTCTGGTCCATCTGGGTGATGGGCTAGAGTGAAATGATTATGTCGGTAATGAGAGTGGTGTGGTGAACACGATTTGGTAAAGGTATCGATGAGAGGCCATGTAGGAGTACATGGTGGGTTGTTTCATTGAAGCCGACCTTAAGCACTGAGATCTGTATGTGTGATTTAAGAATCAGCTACTACCATGCATTGGGCCCGAAACCAATGGACCCTCTCGGCTTCTTATTCACCCTAGTTCTCCGTCCAGGAGTTGCAAGTAGTTTCTGGTGTTTGTAGCCTACTGGAGGCCATGTACAGCGCTGACCGTAGGGGTGGGCTGTGATGCGGTAGGTACGTGGCACGGTGTACCGAATACCCGTTAGGTATCTCGGGAACCCTGTTCACATCGTTCGGGGCCGTATGGGAAACCTCGGCCGGACTCCCTGCGGATGGAACCTGGATAGGCGATAAACCTGGACTGGAGGCTTAGGTGATTAGGTAGGTCGTGGCCGACACCCACGTTGGGCTTCCGCTTGAAGGTTGCCGAGTACATGTCGTGTAAACGGCGGTAAGTGGTGAGAGCGTGTATGAAGAAGTACACCCCTGCAGGGTTATCATAACCTATTCGAATAGCCGCGTCCGCGGTAAAGGACTACTTGGTTGCCTATACAGTTCATAGACAAGTAAATGGAAACTACTAAAAGCCTCAAGATAAGTGTGAGTGCCGAGGATGGCTCTTCCGTAGGAAGACGGAGGTGGATCCTCGGTAGTGTATTGAAGTGGTGAGTAGTGGACTCGTGTGCACAAAATCATTTCAAGTTGGAGTATCGTAGGATAGTCTAGCCAAGAGTCAAAGCTGGCTTGCTGCAATAACTCCACCAACCCTTCTTGATAATATGCATGTATGTAGGATCTGATGTAAGTCTTGCTGAGTACCTTTGTACTCATGTTGCTATAATTTACATTTTTTTCACAGAAGACGCTGCAACCCCTTCTGATGGGTTCTATGTAGACGTTGACATCAACGAGTAGGCTAAAGGCCCAGGTGGTGACCCTGAGCTTGTGAAGGACCACGTAGTATAGTTAGGCTTTCCAAGCCTCTTTTATTTTACTAGTTGTCTGTACTCAGACAAGTTACTTCCGCTGCTGGTTTGTATGACTGTATGACTTGAATGTTGGGTCGTGAGACCCGTACCTTTGTGTATGTTATGTATGGCTCTCTGAGCCTTAAATAAAGTACTTGTGTCGTAGAGTCATGTTGTGATGCTTCGTTGTATTTGCACATATCGAGCATATTGTGTGTATGATTGAAATGCTTGGTATGTGTGGGATCTGACTACCTAGTTGTTTATCTTTAGTAGCCTCTCTTACCGGGAAATGTCTCCTAGTGTTACCGCTGAGCCATGGTAGCTTGCTACTGCTCTAGAACACTTAGGCTGGCCGGCATGTGTCCTTCTTCGTTCCTGTGTCTGTCCCTTCGGGGAAATGTCACGCTTTGAGTACCGGAGTCCTGTTAGCCCGCTACAGCCCGGTTTACCGGAGTCCAGCTAGCCCAGTGCTACAGCCCGGACCCACTTGCTGATGACCGACACGTTCGAAGTTGGGTCATGGATGCCTGTCCCTGTAAGTCTGTGCCACTTTGGGTTTATGACTAGTCATGTCAGCCCGGGCTCCTTATCATATGGATGCTAGCGACACTATCATATACGTGAGCCAAAAGGCGCAAACGGTCCCGGGCAAAGGTAAGGCGACACCCGTGGGGATACCGTGCGTGAGGCCGCAAAGTGATATGAGGTGTTACCGGCTAGATCGATGTGACATTGAGTCGGGGTCCTGACAGCGTTGGCATCAGAGCCGGACTGCCTGTAAGTTCTCCAAGCCAAACTGGTCGATGTTGATTCTAGAAATTCTTTAGTTATATGTAGGGGAATTGTTTGTGGGTTGGAACGTAAGGCTCTTTTACTCCTTTATTTTATGACATTCTGATCTGAGTCAGTCCATTCTTCCACCGGGGGTTAAGGAATTAGGATCTATGCTCTCTATTAGGTTCACGTGTTACTAATCAGTAGTACCTTATAGGTTTGATGGATACAAGCCTAGTTCAATCCTATTACCACATTATGTTGCTAGGATGGATTCAGAACTTGATATGATGATGTTGAGTGTGTACGAAATCCTTTGTCAAATGTCTCAAAATCCTTCTTGAGCATTTACAGCTGTTATGCTGCCGAAATTTTGCTAGAAATTCTAATGCCTTTGCATTATGATTGTGCTTTCAGATGGCCACTCGCGACCTCAATCAAGTGGTTCGCCTGACTCGATGCCTAGATGTACCCGGCCATACTGCCAAGTTGGTCAGGGTAATGACTGAGGCTGGATACCGCTGGTATCCTGAGTACACGGTCGAAGAGCAATTTCGGGACTTCAATCAAAGCCAGTATCTCTGCACTGTCAGGATATTTCCATCTTATCCTGGATCCACCGAGCCCCTTCACTGCTCCTATGACTCGGGGTTACTATTGAGATGGATGTGCAGGACGCCGCCTACTCTATGATGACCATCATGCGAGTCAGGTCTGGTCTATTTCGGGACTCTGATTTCCGGTATATGCCAGGATCACTTTCGGGAGCACAAGGGTATCTCCAGGCTATCTATGCTGACCCCACTCAGGAGGATTCACGGACTCGCACCACTGCTGAGATGCTCGAGGATAAGGACCGTGAAAATCGGGCCTTAAGGTTAGAGCTCTTCAATACCCGTGCTGACCACTGGGCCACATTGACTCGGTTCGCACCGGCGGTGCAAGCTGGATATTCAGATATGCACGATCTCTATCCTGTGAGATCTGCTCTGCCAGACGTGATGGGTTGGCGTGATGTAGGAGGCATCACCCCACCTCGCGGTCCCCGCAGGCCACCCTCTGTTGGTCCACGACCTCATCCTAGCCCCTATGGTCCACAAGCTCCGCGAGATCGTCTGTTTCCGGATGATCATGTTGAGCTTCCAGGCTATGGAGGTGACTTCTATGAGGACTACTACGGATCGGTCTGAGTTGGTGGTAGTATCACTAGTTCGCACTAGCTGTGTCGTCTATCGTCCCGCGTGACTCGTGGGATATGACCTAGTTGTACTCTTTCCGGAGGTGTAGAAAAATAATGTATAGGAGCTTGGAATGCCTCCGATGAGATGTAATCCTCTTTTCACCGTAATAGTACTTTGTTTGGTCTTGTACTAAACCCTGTATGGTGTGTATGACGATGGAATAAAGAAGCAGTTTCTGTATTTACCATGTCATACGGATGATCATCTTGCATTTCGAGTTATTCCTTACATTTTATATCCTATGTCAGAATTTTATCATCCTGACTAAATCATTGTCTTGTTTACCTAGGATGGTCAACACGCGCACTAACCCTGCTCCTCAAGAGCAGGCCGAAGGCAGTGAAGTCAGGGATGCAAATCTGCCTCATCCTCCTTCCCTAGCCGAGGTTATGATGGAAGCTAAGAGAAACAAGCGGGAGACCAACCGTTTGTTGGAGCGTATTGAACAGAACACAGCACACCATCAGAGGACTAACGTGGTGTCACTCAATGATTTTATCAAATTACATCCACCCACGTTCCACCACTCCGTCGAGCCTCTCGACGCTGATGACTGGCTTCGCAGTATCTCTCACAAACTGCGTTCCGCGCTGGTAGCGGAGGCTGACAAGGTCACCTTTGCTGCATATCATCTTGAAGGCCCCGCCAGTCTATGGTGGGAGAATTATGGAGCTATGCGCCCAGCGGGCCATGTCACTACTTGGGCTGAATTCAGCGAGGCTTTCCGTGAACATCACATTCCGGAGGGTCTCATGGACCGTAAACGTGAGGAATTTTGCAGTTTCACTCAGGGCCGACTTTCTGTGGATGCTTACAGCAGGGAGTTTGGTAACCTCGCACGATATGCAACTGAGGAAGTGTCTACTGATGCCAAGAAGCAAGCAAGGTTCCGTAAGGGACTTAGTCCTGAGCTTCGCCGTGACCTCCGTCTGCATGAGTGCACATCTTTTCAGAAACTTGTTAACAAAGCTATTAGTGCTGAAACTGGTCAGACTGACTATGACGCAACACGCAAGCATGGCCGTGACAAGGGTTCCTCATCCGGTGCTGGTCCTCAGAAGCGCCGCGTGTGGGTGCCCAACACCGCCCTGCCACCCAGGTTCACACCGAGGCCATCTTTCCAGGCGCCTCGCCCTGTTCAACAGTCTGTTCCAGCCAAGCCCTATGGGGGTCCAACTAACAATGCTCCTCCACGTACCAGTTCCGTGACTTGTTTCAAGTGTGGGGAATCTGACCACTATATGCGTGAGGTCCCCAGACCAACCCCAACCAGTCTGCTAAAGCTGTTGGCCGTGGCAAGCCGACAGGAAAAGTATTCCACGCCAAGCCGGTCACCGCCTCACGTGGCCATGTCAACTATATCTCTGCCGAAGAAGCTCAAGAGGATCCCAACGTCGTTCTCGGTACGCTCCTTGTTAATTGCCACCCGACATCTGTTCTTTTCGATACAGGAGCCTCTCATTCATTTATATCCGAGAACTATGCTCGTTTGCATAACACTGCATTCTGTGACATGCCATCCACTATGGAAATTTCTACTCCCGGGTCTAGATGGCAGACCTCTAGGGTAAGTTATGGAAATGAAATCCAAGTCGACAGACTTGTTTTTCTTGCATCTTTGATAGCTCTCAAATCTTCAGATATTAATATCATTTTGGGTATGGACTGGATGTCAGCTCATCATGCCAAAATTGATTGCTTCTCTAGGACTGTTCAACTCACTCATCCTTCGGGGAAGATAGTCAATGTCTTGACCCGATTAGCCAAGCGACAGTTATATTCTCTTAACGCCAGCCCTTTGCCAGACCTTGAGGACGTTCCGGTAGTCCGTAACTTCCCGGATGTCTTCCTAGAGGAATTGCTAGGTGTTCCACCTGACAGGGATGTTGAGTTCGTAATAGACCTCATCCCAGGAACCGTTCCGATTGCTAGAAGACCTTATAAGATGGCACCACTAGAACTAGCCGAGCTTAAGAAACAACTCGATGAGTCCTTGAAAAAGGGTTTCATCCGCCCTAGTTCATCTCCGTGGGCTTGCCCCGTCCTATTCGTCAAGAAGAAGGATGGTACGGACCGGATGGTTGTAGATTACCGACCTGTCAATTTGGTCACAATCAAGAACAAATATCCGCTCCCCAGGATCAACGACCTGTATGATCAGCTCGCTGGATCCTCAGTCTTCTCCAAGATGGATTTGAGGTTGGGCTACCATCAAATCAAAATCAGAAACGGGGACATTCCTAAAACGGCCTTTGTTACTCGTTATGGCCAATACGAGTACACCGTCATGTCCTTCGGTTTAACCAACGCTCCAGCCACCTTTTCTCGGTTAATGAACTCAATCTTCATGGAGTATTTGGATAAATTCGTCGTGGTCTACCTCGATGATATACTCATCTACTCCAAGAACGAGGAAGAACATGCCGAACATCTAAGGCTAGTGTTGAAGAAACTTCGAGAGCATCGCCTTTATGCCAAATTTTCTAAATGTGAATTCTGGTTGTCAGAAGTGACCTATCTGGGTCATGTAATATCTGGTAAAGGTATTGCTGTTAACCCTGAGTGAGTTCAAGCCGTCCTTAATTGGACTCCACCTGAATCGGTCAAGCAAGTTCGGAGTTTTCTGGGCTTAGCGAGCTTTTGTCGTCGCTTTGTCGAGAACTTCTCCAAAGTTGCCAAACCTCTAACCGAACTCCTCAAGAAAGATAAGAAGTTCGAATGGACTCCACAATGTGAGCACAGCTTTTAGGAACTGAAAAGACGCCTGACCTCTGCTCCCGTACTGGTACCGCCAGACTTCTCCAAGGACTTTGTTATCTACTGCGACGCCTCGCGACAAGGACTAGGTTGCATTCTCATGCAAGATCGACACGTAATTGCCTACGCTTCACGGCAATTGCACCCGCATGAGGAGAATTATCCTACTCATGACCTAGAGCTTGCAGCCGTAGTCTATGCACTTAAGACCTGGCGACATTACCTCCTCGGTAACCGTTGCGAAATATTCACTGATCACCAAAGTCTGAAGTACATTTTCACCCAACCGGATCTGAATCTCAGGCAAAGACGTTGGGTTGAGTTGATCACAGACTTCGACTTAGGAATAACCTACACCCCAGGGAAAGCCAACGTCATGGCTGATGCGCTAAGTCGTAAATCTTATTGTAACAACCTGATGTTACAACAAAGTCAACCACTTCTCCATGAGGAATTTACGAAGCTTAACCTTCACATTGTTCCTCAAGGTTTTCTTTCCACCTTGGTGACAAAACCTACCCTTACGGATCAGATTATCAAAGCACAGAAGGTAGATCCGGGAATTTCCCGCATAAAGAGAAACATCCAGAAAGGAATTGCGAATTGCTTCTCCACTAATGATCAAGGGGTCGTATACTTCGGGAATCGACTAGTGGTTCCCAAAGTGCGAAACCTGAGGCGATTGATCCTTAAGGAAGCTCATGAATCTCCTCTCACCATTCATCCCGGTAGTACTAAGATGTATCAGGACCTACGCCAGAGGTTCTGGTGGACTAGGATGAAGAGAGAAATTGCTCAGTATATTGCTAATTGCGACGTCTACCGTCGTGTAAAAGCAGAGCATCAACGGCCTGCTGGCACCCTTCAACCCTTAGCTATTCCTGAATGGAAATGGGATAAAATTGGTATGGATTTCATTACCGGTTTTCCCAGGACCAAGAGAGGGAATAATGCTATTTTCGTCGTTGTCGATCGTCTTTCCAAAGTAGCCCATTTCTTACCTGTTCGTGAGAGTATAACCGCTAGTCAGCTGGCTGACTTATACATCTCCCGAATAGTGTCCCTCCATGGTGTTCCTTTGGAAATTAACTCGGATCGAGGAAGTCTTTTCACCTCTCGATTTTGGGAAAGTTTCCAAAATGCTATGGGAACCCGTCTCTCCTTTAGCACCGCTTTCCACCCTCAGTCGAGTGGTCAAGTGGAACGCGTCAACCAGATTCTAGAAGACATGCTTCGAGCCTCTGTTATCTCATTCGGAATGGACTGGGAGAAGTGCCTTCCATTTGCCGAATTCGCTTACAACAACAGCTATCAGTCTAGCTTGGGTAAAGCCCCTTTTGAAGTTCTCTATGGACGACGGTGTCGAACACCCCTTAACTGGTCAGAGACCAGGGAAAGACAATTCTTTGGCCCGGACATGATTCAGGAAGCAGAAGAACAAGTTCGTATCGTTCGTGAAAAGTTGAAAACAGCCCAATCTCGTCAAAAGAGTCAATATGACCGAAATATAAGGCTATGACTTTCGAGGTTGACGAGAAGGCTTATCTTCGGGTCACCCCTCTGAAGGGAACCCATCGTTTCGGTATCAAAGGCAAATTGGCTCCTCGTTACATTGGACCTTTTCGCATTCTCGCCAAACGAGGAGAAGTTGCCTACCAGTTGGAACTACCTCCGCACCTCTCCAGAGTCCACGATGTCTTCCACGTTTCTCAACTCAGGCGTTGCTTCTCGGATCCTATCCGTGGAGTGGACCACGAAACGCTTGATCTCCAAGATAATCTTACATATCTAGAGTACCCCATTCGTATCCTCGATCAGGCCGAACGTACCACCCGACGTCATAATATCAAGTTTCTCAAAGTTCAATGGTCGCACCATTCTGAGGATGAAGCAACTTGGGAAAGGGAGGATCGTCTTCGACTTGAGTATCCCGCCTTCTTCCCGGAGGAACCCAAATCTCGGGACGAGATTCTTTTGAGTGGGGGTGAGTTGTCACACCCTAGCTAGTCATGCATCAGAGTGTGTGCATCATGTTTAAAATTCCATTTAATTTGAAATGGGGATTTGTGAAACCCTCAGAATCATTTTTGAATATGACCCAAATAAAAATTTCTCCAAAAGGGTCCAAGAAAATGCTCATGTTGCTCTCTGAAAATATTGGACAGAGATAAAAATCAAATCAATATTTTTAAGAGATCATAGGTATTTATTTTGGGCATTTGGAATTAATGCATAAATATTTGCATTGGAAATATATTAGTTATATATATTAATATATGTCCAAAAATTATGCCACCTGTTGGGGAGCTCTGGAATAATATATCTAGCCCCTGCAAAAATTGGCATAAGGTAAATAAATGATTTAATATTTTATTTAAATCAAAACAAATGTCAGAAATTAGAAAAACAAAAATAAATAAAAGGAGGAGCTTACCTGGGCTCCTCCCTGTCCGGCCCAGCCAGCTCGCCGGCCCAGCCAGCAGGCGGCCCAGCCCGCCTCCCTCCTCTGTCGTCTTCATCCTCGACAGAGGGAGGGGAGTGTGCCCGGCGCGCGCGCGCGCCACCGCGCCACGCCACCAGCTCGCCTGCCTGCCTGCCCCTCCCCTCCTCGTCTGGATGGCCTGGAACGACGCCACGCCCTCCCCCTGCTCTCTCTCACTCTCCCTCGGTTCTTCCCCTCCTCTCCCTCGCTCTCCCTCTCCCGTGTCCGAACGCCACCATCGCCGCCGTTCGCCATAGCAGCCGCCACCGGCCACCCCTAGCCCCTCCGCTGAGCTCAGGAGCTCCGCCGCGACCCCCTCTTCCTCCCCACCAAGCCAAGCCCCTCGGGAAGCTCTGCATCGCCTCCACGCCATCGTCTTCGTCCTCGACCGCCGCCGATGGTCGTCGTCGATTCGCCGCCGTTCGTGCTTCCCCGAGCTCGCTGACCCTCCCTGCATGATCCCCGTGAGCCCCTGCTTCGTTTCCCCCTAACCCCATGTTCGATTTCGAGCTCTAGCCGCCCCTCTACCGGAGCCGAGACGCTCCGCCGCACGGGCTCGTCGCCGGCGAAGCCCCGGTGACCATTTGGTCACGGGCGTGCACCCGTTGTGCTTGCCGCGACCCGTAGAGCCCCTCCAGTGCCTCAGCTCCCTCGCTTGCGAGCAGCAGCGCCGATCCCGACCGCACCCGAACTCCGGCCGCCGCTCACGAGCTCGCGTCGTCGGTACCGGCCACCACAGGCACGGCCACCACCACCGTTCGACGCGCGGGAGCAAGGGCTCTCCAACGAGCCCAAGCACGGCCTCGCCCGTGCCCTATAGCGCGTTTCCGTATCGCGCCGCCGTCTCGGGCCTCGCCAGCGTCATGTCGCCGGTGGGTTTGACCTGTTTGACCTGGGGTTTGACCCCCCCAGAGTCACTGACGCGTGGGCCCCGTCGGCCAGGTGGTTAGATTAGTGCTAATCACCGCTTAATTAACCCCCTTGACACTGACAGTGGGCCCCAGCGCCACTAATTCTTAATTAGGATTAATCTAACCTCTGTTAACCCCCCTGTCACTGACATGTGGACCAGACCCGTCAGGTTTGACCCCAGCCAGCCGCAGTTGACCGCTGACGTCATGCTGACGTCATGCTGGCGCAATATATATATTTCTGGATTTAAATTAAATCAGGAAATTCCAGAATATTACTTAAACTTCAAAAATTCATAACTTTTATTCTGTAACTCCAAATTAGACAAATTATATATGAAAAATGATCAGAAAAATCCAATCTATCCATCTGTACTACTTTCATGCATGACTAAACAAGTTAACTTGATGTTTAATGCAGAACAAGGAAAAGCACTTTAAAAGGCCATGGTTGAGTTTGAAATTTGAATCCTTGATTCAAATTTGTTCAAACCCTTCTGGTTTTAGTTGCATTAGCCCAACACACTCATATTGCCATGTTCATGCATGCATCATATTGTTGCACATTGTTTGGTGATGGTTGTGTATCGGTGTCCTTTGCGACAGGTTCTGCTTCCGAGGAGTACCGTGATTACCCTAACGAAGAACCGTATCAGTGCATCGAACCATCAGGCAAGCAACCAACCATTTGATCATATCGATACAATCCCATGTTCTCGCTCCTGCTCTCTTTTACTGCATTAAGACAACGCGTTTCAAACTGCTGTGTGCTACGGTAGTTGAACCCATTTCCTCTGCATGACCTGTCATTGCCACAGTAACTAGATGAAACCCACTAGCATGTGTAGGAGTTGATTGAGCCATATGTATGTGTTGTTCCTACCTTGCTATGCCTGCTATGCTTAGAGTCGTGTCAGGTCTGGTTCATCTGGGTGATGGGCTAGAGTGAAATGTTATGTCGGTAATGAGAGTGGTGTGGTGAACACAATTTGGTAAAGGTATCGATGAGAGGCCATGTAGGAGTACATGGTGGGTTGTTTCATTGAAGCCGACCTTAAGCACTGAGATCTGTATGTGTGATTTAAGAATCAGCTACTACCATGCATTGGGCCCGAAACCAATGGACCCTCTCGGCTTCTTATTCACCCTAGTTCTCCGTCCAGGAGTTGCAAGTAGTTTCTGGTGTTTGTAGCCTACTGGAGGCCGTGGACAGCGCTGACCGTAGGGGTGGGCTGTGATGCGGTAGGTACGTGGCCGGGTGTACCGAATACCCGTTAGGTATCTCGGGAACCCTGTTCACATCGTTCGGGGCCGTATGGGAAACCTCGGCCGGACTCCCTGCGGATGGAACCTGGATAGGCGATAAACCTGGACTGGAGGCTTAGGTGATTAGGTAGGTCGTGGCCGACACCCACGTTGGGCTTCCGCTTGAAGGTTTCCGAGTACATGTCGTGTAAACGGCGGTAAGTGGTGAGAGCGTGTATGAAGAAGTACACCCCTGCAGGGTTATCATAACCTATTCGAATAGCCGCGTCCGCGGTAAAGGACTACTTGGTTGCCTATACAGTTCATAGACAAGTAAATGGAAACTACTAAAAGCCTCAAGATAAGTGTGAGTGCCGAGGATGGCTCTTCCGTAGGAAGACGGAGGTGGATCCTCGGTAGTGTATTGAAGTGGTGAGTAGTGGACTCGTGTGCGCAAAATCATTTCAAGTTGGAGTATCGTAGGATAGTCTAGCCAAGAGTCAAAGCTGGCTTGCTGCAATAACTCCACCAACCCTTCTTGATAATATGCATGTATGTAGGATCTGATGTAAGTCTTGCTGAGTACCTTTGTACTCATGTTGCTATAATTTACATTTTTTTACAGAAGACGCTGCAACCCCTTCTGATGGGTTCTATGTAGACGTTGACATCAACGAGTAGGCTAAAGGCCCAGGTGGTGACCCTGAGCTTGTGAAGGACCACGTAGTATAGTTAGGCTTTCCAAGCCTCTTTTATTTTACTAGTTGTCTGTACTCAGACAAGTTACTTCCGCTGCTGGTTTGTATGACTGTATGACTTGAATGTTGGGTCGTGAGACCCGTACCTTTGTGTATGTTATGTATGGCTCTCTGAGCCTTAAATAAAGTACTTGTGTCGTAGAGTCATGTTGTGATGCTTCGTTGTATTTGCACATATCGAGCATATTGTGTGTATGATTGAAATGCTTGGTATGTGTGGGATCTGACTACCTAGTTGTTTATCTTTAGTAGCCTCTCTTACCGGGAAATGTCTCCTAGTGTTACCGCTGAGCCATGGTAGCTTGCTACTGCTCTGGAACACTTAGGCTGGCCGGCATGTGTCCTTCTTCGTTCCTGTGTCTGTCCCTTCGGGGAAATGTCACGCTTTGAGTACCGGAGTCCTGTTAGCCCGCTACAGCCCGGTTTACCGGAGTCCTGCTAGCCCAGTGCTACAGCCCGGACCATCTTGCTGATGACCGACACGTTCGAAGCTGGGTCATGGATGCCTGTCCCTGTAAGTCTGTGCCACTTTGGGTTTACGACTAGTCTTGTCAGCCCGGGCTCCTTATCATATGGATGCTAGCGACACTATCATATACGTGAGACAAAAGGCGCAAACGGTCCCGGGCAAAGGTAAGGCGACACCCATGGGGATACCGTGCGTGAGGCCGCAAAGTGATATGAGGTGTTACCGGCTAGATCGATGTGACATCGAGTCGGGGTCCTGACAAATTGCAGACATAGCATGTTAACTTTATGCAATCATCTTCTGTTCTGCCTTGCTTTTAAATGCAACATATTACTCATGCAATGCAACCAAACTTGTGCATCGAGTCCCTCGGACTCTCTTACCAACGGGTTGCCTCGCAACCAAACGGTGATCTTCCCGACGATCACAACCTTGACCAACACTTGGTTACCAACACTCAAGACCTCGTCTCATGATCATATCCGAAACATCATCGTGACGTCTCACGACTATCCCATCACCATATTTTTGTTATCACATATTTATTTACCAACTTAATTATTTTGGTTTATCCTCCATTTCGACCAAGACCTAATAGTGGGACCTACTACGAACTGTTGCTATCGATAGACTTTATATACACTCTGCAGAGGTAGCACACTGTACCCACAACACGGAACCCAAGGCCTCGTCATCCCATTTGGGTGGGCCAACGGCATTCCGATGAAACCGACCTACTGCCATGACACTCTCCCGGCCACTCCGACCCACTCCCAACTGGGCTAGTCCTGGGTGGCCCCGTGTCTACCAAAGACACCCCGACCACCGTCATGGCCAAAACATCCCTCACGGGGACCGGTACCAAAATCCTAACAACAAGCACACAAGGTTATGTCTGCCTACCTGATCAGGGTAAGCACGCCCATAACCTTCCCTAGTTGGAGGCACCGACGAGATGCACGACAATAGATCACATTAAGGCCTTCACGAGAAGGCAAATGTGGCTGCACTGAAAAAGTTCGATTTGGCGGCACAATGACTCGATCCCATCGATGACGGGGGAGGTTTGTTATTATTAAGTCATTTTAATTCCTTCTCCATCATCATGAGCATATATAACATGAGTGCAACAGTGAACATGCAGCATACAAATGCATGGCAAAATATCGAACTTCTCAAGTGCACAACTATAGGATAAAGAACATGACAATAGCATATCAACATTGCATTTAAAATCCTCATAACATTTTATAACAATGACATGCAAATAAACTAGAGTAGTGACACGACATTAATAATAATAACATTCTAATTAGCAGGGCAAAAGATATCATGAAAACACAAGCATGCATGACAGGCATAAAGAAATAACTTCAGACAAAAACGATATGAAACAACTGCAACTACACACACACACAAGGTGCAAACACAGTCAACGTGCAAGTTCAGGGTTCATGATAATAGCTTGGCTTCCTTGGGGGTCGATGAATCCACTGGGAAGAAGTGTGGAATGATCGCGGAAAGATTTGCCAGAAACAGTTCTCTCTCAAAGGGGGTTGTTTACGTGCAAGGGCAAAATGGTCATTTTCACTGTGTGAAAACATAGTGAAAATGATACCAACGGAAAGAGCTCGATGGACAGAGAACGTGAGCACTGGAATCACCTTATTTGGAGTTACGGGTAAAAAGATACGGACATTTAAAGCTCAGGGACTAGTCTATAAAAATACTTCTACAAACAGGTCCCTGGTAGTTTAAACAGAACGTGTCTTTTCTGAAAATACGTTTTCCAGAAAGGGAAACATATTCCTGGCCGAAGGAGAGGAAGAGTACTCTTTATGAGATTGAAAGTGTAGTTTCCCGAAAGGAGCTTTCGCGTGGGGAAAGCGGCTTCGTGGCGGGGCGCCGCCACGTATCCAACGTGGTAGACTGGGCCACGCCCTTCTCTTGCCAATAGGTGGGGCCACGCGAGAAGGGGCCCGCCTGGCCTGGCTTCTTCAACCTCCCGCTCAGGATCGAGCTAGGCCGAGGGAGGGGATCGCCTCGACGGCAGCCGCCGTCGCGTCCGGCCACCACACGGCGCATGCAACCTACCCAGACGCTTAGGGCGGAGAGGCACATCGGATGGAGGTCTCCGTTGCCAGTGTGAGGTGCTGTAGAGAGATCAGCAACGCCCGCGGCAGAGAGGAGCTTCGGTCGTCGGCGTACACGGGGCTACGGTGGGAAAAAGAGGGGCCGAGACCATGGGGAGGCTCGCCGGAGCATGGGAGATGTATTGGTGGTGAGGGAATGGAGAGGAAAGCTCGGGATCGCCGGAATCGTGCGAGACCCGAGGCTACGATCACGGTGACGGTGGTGGTCGACGAGGGGCTCTGGCGCAAAATGAGGAGGGGTTGGGGAGGCGTAGAGAGGTGGGGAGAGGCTGCTGATGGTCTCCAGAGGCTCGAGGGCGGGCTATTTATAGTCGGGCAAAGGCACCCGAGCTGGGCACCGCTGAGCGAGTCCAGCCATGGCTCTTCTGGCCACAGCAATCACGGGGATGCATGGAAAAGCGAGGAGGAGGGTGCGGACGAGCGCCAGGGAGTCACGGAGACGAGGATGGCTTGAGGACAAGAGGAGGAAGCGGACACCGGCAAGGAAGACGACGATGCACAGGAGCGCACTATTCCGTTCGTTGGCACGGCTCGCCGGAGAAGAAAACGAAGGGGGGCAAAGGTCCAGAGGGAAGACGACATCGAGGGGGAGCTGTTGGGCATTAATGGCGAGGTCAGAGACGGCCGGGGTAGCGGTGTCGACGACAGTAGTGGCCAGACCACCGTTTTGGCTGGTTACACTCGTGGTCACCACTGGCATGGCACGCTCTGGGTTTTTTACTGATGTAATTTCATGTCTACCGCGTAGTTCTTCCAATGTGGAGTATTACTACGGTAAAGGATCGGGCAGAGAGAAATGGAGCTGAGTAAATCAAGCTCCACAAGTTTTCTGTTGCAAACTTGGCCACACTCTAGAGATTAAACCAGAGAGGGTAAAAGGTAAGCTTGATGTATGGGAGGCTTAGGGTAGGAAGGACTACGGTCCTGGGAGTTTTGAGGTAAAATGGACAACTATTTACCATAGTTGTTGTACAACCACCAAAGCTAACCCAGAAACTGAATCATGATTAAGCACCCAATAGGAGTAATGGATTGGGCTATAACTTGGCAAAGCCTGATGATTTGAACATACCATGATGCTGTAAAAAGTTCATACCAAATGGACTCACCAAAATGGTACTTCCTTCACAGCTATCATTACTGTCCAAGAACTTCAAAAAAATCCTCGGGGCAATTGGCTGGATGAAATTAGCCACAATCTTGTCGATATGGATCATATAGATAGGAGGAGGCCTGGGAAAGTTATCAGCCATACTGGAGCAAGATAAATACACTTGCTTCACAAACTGAAATTTTGGACAGAAAACAAGAATTGCTCCATTGCTCATATAGTTCATTGAAATGAACTGAATTCGGGTGGAGGCTAATGATAATTAAATGAAAAGTTTCAACCCATTTGGAAGCCCTATGAAGTACTTCCTTCACAAAATTGTATTCTGGTCAGAAACTTTGAAAAATTGCGTAGGGAGCTAGGATGGGTGGATGGATTGAGGTCATATTTGGCATACATGGGTTATTTACCAATGTTAAACACCCTGCCAAATTGTAGCTTAATTGGAATTAGGAATAAAGCACTTCCTTTGCAAAATTTTAGAGAAGGCAAAAACTTGCATTGGATCATGTGCCCAATTTTTGAACTGAGCAACATGAGATTAGGATGGAACTAGTGATTATATAGCAAGTACAAGCTCCACAATTTATGTGGGAATTTTCTCTGCTATAAAAATAGTAGTTCCTTTGGAAAATTGCAGAAATGCAATATTGGCATTAAATAGGAAAAGGAAATTTTCCTTATTTAATTTTGGCCAATATACTTGCCATAGCTTGGATTAGGCATAAGCATCAACTCCACCAATTTTCATGAATTTAGGAGATGGCTAGCTATGCCTTCAGATTTTATTCCTCAGAAAGGCAAGAAAATGAATAAATCATAGTTCAAAAATATTTTTGCATATCCAAGGTTCAGAAAGATAGGGTGATCTCTGGGAACAATTGGGAGGATGAACAGATCAAGGAAAATGATGGATCCTTTGTGAGCACAAAGGGCATATCTAAATTCCAAAAATTTGGACTTAGGGTTTGAAAGGATTTGAGCTGATGCAAATGAGGGCTTTCCCACTGAAAAAGACATGAACAAAGTTTTGAAAGGATGGAAATGATAAAAATTCTCAGAGTCATCAAGCAAACTCGGGAGAAAATTTTGAAGGTGAGTGCTAGGAAGGAATAACAGACAAAAATTGATAACCCAATTTTGGGGCTGTTACAACTCTTCCACCCTTAAAAAGAATCTCATCCTCGAGATTGCTAGGGTTACGACACAAATGAAAGAATAACCATTCTGGGGAAAAACCTCTAGGTTAATTTTTAACCCTTTGGTCAAATTCAAACAAGTTGGGGAACCGGTAATTGGTACACCCGAGAAGGGATATATGGGAAAAACAGGGTTACCTCCACGGCTAGGGGCACTCGAGATCAGACTCCAGAAAAATACTAGGTGCACCCAATGAATAGTGGTTTCACCTACTGACACGTGGGTCCAGGGCCCACTGGCAGCCTCCTTCTTCTACCTCCAGCTTTCTACTTCTTCGTTGGTGCTCCGCGTGCGGCGTAGCGCAGCGCGCATATAGCCCCTATGGTGATGAGGACCATAGTGCCGTAGTGCGCGGCGTGCACGGCACCGGTGCAGTGAGCACTCACGTCGCGGGCTAGCACCTTGTCGGCACTACGCGCGGATTCGCCTCTTGGACGCCGGTGATCGAGCGACGAGCGGTCCTCCTGGACCTTGCTTACCGTACACCGGGGTTGGGCTATAAAAGACGACAGCGCGGCTCTCCCCCCACACTCCAACACAATGCCGCTATACTACCTCTTTGGTTTGGACGAGATCGAGCCGAGCTCCTTCGGCGTAGAAGTGTTCTTGGTGGCGCTGTGGTTGTTCCTTGCAGCGCTGCTGGGAATGGTCATCGGCTCGTCGATCCTCCTGCTGACACTCATCAGGAATGATCGGGCTCGGGAGAACGCGCGGCTGGGTGCAGGTGCTCGAGATGCAGGGGAAGATGGTGCACTGCATGGTCCTCTGCCATGCTTGTTCCTCCGTCGCTTTGTGCCGGCGGAGTAATCGTGGGCGGCGGTGGAGCGGGGTGGCGTCTTGCCTGCACCACGCAAGGCATAGAAGGAGGTGGGGTGGGGTCCAGATGCAGGAGAGGTGGCTGCGCCAGCTTCGGAAGCATACTGGGGTACGGGAAAAATTTCGTGGATTGCTCCACGAAAAGTAGGTGTCGAGGTAGAATCGGAGTTGAAATATGTATCGTAGTAGATGTACTTGATCGAGGGAAATAAAGTTGGCAGTGTTTCTCCAGAAATGAAATGAGGAAAAAGTATTTGAGACGAGGAATTTCCAGGCGGAAATGGCTCTACGGGGTTCTGGATTTGAAGCTCTGACACACGGGGTATGCTCGGATAGAGAGGGATAAGCGACTTTGCATTCCCCCGAGTACTATCCAAAGGTACTCGTGGGTGAAGCGGGTATGCGTGTATTATGCAGTAATCAAAACTAACAAACAGACAGAGATAAAAATCATGCAATGAAAAACACAGCAGACAAATCATTCTAAGGTGTTTTAATGCTAGTGGGTATATATATAATCCTGCTATATATATACCTAAACCAGCGCGCATTTTATTACAGACTCGGGACGAGTCAATGTTGTTTTTAGTGTAGGTGATATGCTAAATAAAATCTTGTTAACTCACATTGCCAACCCTATCAAACATCTCTGTTTGACAGAGAGACAAACCAACACAACAATTAAGAGCAAGAAAGCAAGCAATACATCATACGAGTTACAACAGTGCAAGCATACAACCAAGCACGAGCACTCTACGCGCTAAACGAAACTACTCATACCGGGGTACATAGTTCTATCCACATACTAGGGATGAACCGGCAGACTGCTCATCTCTCTACTTGACTGAGGTCATGCAGAGGCCTTGCGTTGTTGGGGCTCTCCGGGAGGACGAAGACTGAGCCAATCTCCATCTTCATCATCCGAGTTCACTATGGGTTGGGGTTCGGCTACTGGGGGTGTGTCTGAAATTGATCCAAGCATATGTTGTTGGTGGATCCAGAAAAGAGTCTTGTCAAGGGTGATGATGTTTGGCCGAGGCCATGACACCGGCTGAGAGGATAGCACTGGCTCGGAGAGCGTTGGGTGAACCTCTTGAGATGCGAACTTACAAGCCTCACGGTAAGCTTCCTTGACAACTCGCACCGCATCGTTGTCCAAAGTTCTGAATTCGGCAAGCATCTTTGAAATCATCATTCCCTGGGCAGTAATATACTACACTAGGCGAGTGATTGCGGGGTCATTCCCTTGGATAGAGGGGGATGGTTGAATTCGTGACGCTGTAACAATGGGGACGAAACAGAACTCTCTTCGATCTACCACTTGCGGGAACTTGGTTCGGAGGTATAGGATCGCCTCCACAACAGCGGCCTGAATGGCCAAATCAGTGGTAGGCATGGCTCTACCCTGAAAAACGAACGGCTGGCCATCTGCTATGGGACCGGGGCTAATGTGCACCCTTGCATCATAGCGATGAAGGTGAGGAACGGGTGTTGACTGGAACACCAGGTAATTGGGGCTAGCATCATAGCCAAAGGCTTGGGTGAGCATCTCAGCAAGAAGGGTTGGAAGTCCAGCATGGTTGACAGCGCTGGTGCGGCTGTGGAACTTAGTAGTTTTGAGGGTGCTAGTCATGAATGGAGTGTTACTAGCTAGGTTTCTCTGCAGGGACATGTCTGAATGAGGAGTGAGCGATACGACGAGCGAAAAAGGGGGGATTTTATAGGCAGCTATGCGGGACATGCCTGCATGGTGTGGCCCCTTTCCCTTAATGGCGAAGGGCAAGCGGTGCGGCCGACCAGAAAGGAGGTGGCCGCTACTTGCTCCACGGATAACTAGGCGGGGACAACGGGGTGAGGACGTGTCGGTCTCGACTGCGCCACCTGTGGATTAAGAGTGGCCATGCCGGATGCTAGGGATGAGTCAAATGTCAGGACCCCAATTCCAAGTCACATCTATCTAGCCAGTAACACCTCATATCACATTGAGGCCTCACGTACGGTATCCCCACGGGTGTCGCCTTACCATGGCCCGGGACCGTTTGCGCCTTTTGGCTCACGTATATGATAGTGTCGCTAGCATCCATATGACAGAGAACCCGGGCCGACATGGCTAGTCGTGAACCCAAACGAATTTATCCAAATACTCCATGAAGACCGAGTTCATTAACCGAGAGAAGGTGGCTGGGGCATTGGTTAAACCGAAGGACATAACGGTGTACTAGTATTGGCCATAACGAGTAACAAAGGCCCTTTTGGGAATGTCCCCGTTTTTGATTTTGATTTGATGGTAACGCAATCTCCAATCTATCTTAGAAAAGACTGAGGATCCAGCGAGCTGGTCATACAGATCATTGATCCTGGGAAGCGGATACTTGTTCTTGATAGTGACCAAGTTGACAGGTCGGTAATCTACAAACATCCGATCCGTTCTATCCTTCTTCTTAACGAAGAGGACGGGGCAAGCCCAAGGGGAGGAACTAGGACGGATGAAACCCTTTTTCAAGGACTCATCGAGTTGGTTCTTAAGCTCGACTAGTTCTAAGGGTGCCATCTTATAGGGTCTTCTAGATATTGGAACTGTTCCTGGAACAAGGTCTATCACAAACTCGACATCCCTGTCAGGTGGAACACCTGGCAGTTCTTCTGGAAAGACATCTGGGAAGTCTCGGACTACTGGAATATCTTCAAGGTCTGGAAGGGGGTTGGCATTTAGGGAGTAAAGCTGGCGCTTGGCCACTCGAGTTAAGACATTGACTGTCTTGCCCGATGGGTGAGTAAGTTGAACGGTTCTAGTGGCACAATCAATCTTAGCATAATGAGCTGACAACCAGTCCATACCCAAGATGATGTTTATGTCCGAGGACTTTAGAGCTATTAAGGATGCAAGGAAGACAAGTCTATCGACAAGAATTTCGTTCCCATGGCATACTCTAGAAGTTTGCCATTTGGAACCCGGAGTTTGAATTACCATGGAAGTGGGCATGTCATAGAAAGTTGTGTTATGCAATCGAGCATAGCTCTCAGATATGAATGAATGAGATGCTCCGATATCGAAAAGAACAGATGCCGGATGGCAATTAACAAGGAGTGTACCAAGGACGACGTTAGGATCCTCATGAGCCTCCTCACCTGAGACATAGTTGACATGGCCACGTGCAGCGGTGACCGGCTTGTTGTAGAATGTCCCTCCCGCTGGCTTACGACGACCAACGGACATCCCAGACTAATTGGGGTTGTTGTTCTGGGGACACTCTCAACTATAGTGACCCGGCTCTCCACACTTGAAACATGTCACAACATTGGGGCGTGGAGCAGCATTAGCAGCGGGGCCACCATAGGGCTTAGACGGTGCAAACTGATGGTTGGGGCGAGGCGCCTCAAAGGATGGCCTCGGAATGAACCTGGGTGGCAGTGCCATGCTTGGAATCCACACCCGGCACTTCTGAGATCCAGAGCTGGATGAAGAGCCAAAATCACGAGAGTGCTTGCGTGAAGCGTCATAGTCAGACTGGCCTGTCTCAGTACTGATGGCTTTATTGACCAACTTCTGAAAGGAGGTGCACTCGTGCAGACGAAGATCATGGTGAAGTTCAGGGTTAAGTCCCTTGCGGAACCTCGCCTGCTTCTTAGCGTCGGTGGATACCTCTTCAGGAGCATATCGTGCCAGATTCCCAAATTCACGACTATATGCATCCACAGTCAGTCTTCCTTGGGTGAAATTGTAGAACTCTTCCCTCTTGCGATCTATGAGACCTTCCGGGATGTGATGCTCATGGAAAGCCTCACTAAATTCATCCCAAGTAGTGATTTGGCCGAACGGGCACATAGCTTCAAAGTTTCCCCACCAAAGGCTAGCAGGGCCTTCGAGGTGATAGGCAGCATAGCTAACCTTATCAGCTTCGGCTACGTTAGAAGAACGTAGCTTGTGTGTGATGTTGCGGAGCTAGTCATCTGCATTGAGGGGCTCGATGGAATGATTGAACTTTGGTGGGTACAACTTGATGAAGTCATTGATTGACACCAAGTCATTTCGCTGATGGCGTGCAGTGTTTTGCTCAATCCGCTCCATCAAGCAGTTAGTCTCACGCTTGTTTCTTTCCGCCTCCAGCATCACTTCGGCCAGAGAAGGCGGGTGAGGCAGATTTTCACCCCTAACTGCACTGGCTTCCCCCTGCTCCGGGGCAGCAGGGTTGCTGCGGGTGTTGACCATCCTAGGAGAAAACAAGACAACGGTTTAGATAAGTATCGCACAAACTTAGCAAGGAAGTGCAGAATGTAATGGATAACATGGAATGCTAAGATGTTCATTGCACGACATGGTAATATAGAAACTGCCATATATATACCATTGGTCATACACACCGTACATAGTTTAGTACAAGCCCAGGCTAGAGTACAACTACGGTGAAAGACATTACATCTCATCGAAGGCATTCCAAGCTCCTATACATTATTTTTCTACACCTCCGGAGTGTGATACACACCAAGTTGTATCCCACGGTCTCGCAGGACTGTGGAGAATACAACTATTACAATACTAGTGATACTACTACTAGCTCAGACGGCTCCGTAGTAATCCTCATAGAAGTTGCCACCAAGGCCTGGAAGGGAACATGATCATCTGGGAACAGACGGTCCTGCAGAGCCAGCGGACCATAGGGACTCGGATGTGGCCTTGGTCCCATAGATGGTGGAAGACGGGGACCACGAGGAGGGATGATGTGACACCCCAAAAATTTGGCCTTGTTTTATTAAATTAAAAATTTTGCCAGGAATTAAAACTTTGAATTTTTGAGCTCCACTTTTGTTTTTTTTAATCATTTCCTTCCCTGTTATGATGAGTTTTTCCAAAAAGAAAACTTTTCAAAAATGTTGTTGGACTTGTTTTAACCTCTCAAGAAAAACTTTCCTTTTATCAGTGTAACAAATTAATAATTTTATTGCTTGATCTTTATTTTCTTGAAAATGGTTTTTCAGGGTTAGATGGTCATATTTGAACTACAACCATTTGATAGATTCACTTAAAATTTCCACAAAAATTTGGAGATGTCATGTGATGTTTTTAAATCACTTTTATGCAAAAATATATGTCATTCATGAAATATTTTGAGCCCTGCACTCAATTTTTCTTCTCTGGTCCAGAGTGCATTTTGCACTGCAACCCTTTTAAATATTCATTTAAAACTTCTACCAAAATTAAGGGAGGTCAGTAGGAGCCTATTATTCCACCTTGTGCAAAAATCCAGGGTTGTTCTTTGAAAATATTGAGTGAATCAACCTCATTTCCATTCTGGACCAACTTGATAATTTGTGCAGCAACCATGTTTTTGCTTGCTCTTTAGCCCTTGATCATTTCTCCTACTTGTAGACCCCCATGTTAAACCCTTAAGTCCAGGAGCATGCACCATTTAGATCATTTTTGGTTCATGGAATAATGCTATTTATTTCCTGTCCAGAAATGTAGTTTTGCAAAGCTTGCACTAGCAAGTTTCCCCTTTTGTCCAAATAACCACACCACTCCCTCTTTCATCCACAGAGACACTGATCTGGAGATTTTAGCCACTCCAAGAAATGCCTAAGTGCCCTTGGCATTTTGTCAAACACCTGGTGTGCATGGCCAGTTTTGACATGTTTTTGTCTTTGCACTGTGAACTTGCACCTCTGATCAAACCAGCATGTCCACTAGACTCCCCGTTGCTCCTAACCTCGATCTGGTAAATCCCATCCTCACCTGCGACCTGTAGCATGCCTCGGCATTGTGTCGAACATCTGGTGTGCGTGCACTGGACGCGCCCAGAGCGCGCGTATTGCAGCCACGCGGCCGAGCCGACACACTGGCCCCCACGGCTTTGGCCCGCTCTGCAGCACCACGCCACGCGCTCCCCTCCTCGCAGCAACGCGCCAAGCAGCCCCCGCCGCGCCCGGCAGGCCAAGCGCTAGCCGCCGCCGCCGCCGACAGCCCCTGCTCCGTTCAGCGCCGCCCAAGCCACCCCGGCTCGCCACCTGGCCCCTGGAACAGCGCGTGCTCATCCGCGAGTGTGTCGCCTAGCTCTCGTCGACGCCACGTTCCCCTGCAGCTACAGTACGACAGTTCGCCGGCTGCCCTTATCCCCACCGCCGCGGAACCGACCTCGGCGTGCTATAAATGGACACCCCGAGCCCCTCTGAGCACGCACGCGGCCTCATGCTACCCCCATGGCGCTCCCCTACCTCGCATTCGACCCGGGGAGGTCTTCTTCATCATCTCCGGCAACTCCTGCCGCCGCCACCGCCCCGGCCAATCCGGCACCTCCAGTACCTCCCCCTCTCCGTTCTCTCCACCAGGAACCATCTCATCCTCCCGTGAACTCGTTCCCCTGCTTGATTTTTATCGGGAGCCGTCGCCACCACAAACTCACTTTGTCACCGAAGCTTTCCTCCGCCGCGGAGCTCGCCGCCGGCAGCTCCCTCCACCTCCGACAACCCCACGACCACCGGGAGGACCGCCTCGGCCGTGCGGATCCATCCCTACCCTCTGGAGCCCGCGAGGAGCAGCCAAACGCCGGCGACGATCGCCGGAGCCCCGCTCCGCTCGGACAGAGGAGGGAGACGACGCGCGGCGACTGGTCAAACATGACCAGTGGGCCAGGCGGGCCCACTGTCAGCGACACCCCGCGCTGACCACGTGAGATTAAGTGAAGGCGTATTATCCCTAGTACGTTTTCCCCGCTCCGAAAGCGTATTCCCCTCCGAAACGTTTTCTTTTTCTGTTTTATTTAAAAACAGATTTTGACCAAATGTTTGACTGGCTCTAACTTTTTAAATATAAGTCCAAATGAGTTGATTCTTTTTCCTACCTTCCTCATATTTGATCTAGTTTATTTTAAGATTTATTTGAAAAAATTTCAAACAACTTTTTGTTCTGTTTTTGAAATTGTGTTAATTCAAATATATTTTCAAATAGGATTTTGGGGAAAGAGAAGAAAACTTTCAAAAGTTTGGAGAGCACCCTGCCTTTCCACACATTGAAGGCAAGCATTCTGAATCCCGGCATAATATTTTTGGAGTGATCGTTGATGCATTTATAACACCACCGCATTTCGAAGGACTTGTTATTTCATGTGATATGATCATATGCATGGGTGCATGTTACTGATTTCCATGCTGTTGGTAATGGACACACTTGTGATGATAATCACCCTCATGAGCTTGGCATGCATACCGGCAGGAAACCGGGGAAAACCTCTGCCTTGGGTAGGTATGAGTTTGCCGCCGGTCTCCGTCGGGACGGTTCTGTCTGGTATGGCATGGTAAGGTGATATGAGTGGTGACTCTGTTTGATGAAATATATTTGTTATGCTAATCATGCAGGGAATACTTGAACCTCCTGAGTCGACCGTAGATCGAGTCTTGTTCCAGTAACCCCCATACCTGTTTCGTACTACCACTCGTCTCTACAGCAAGTAGAGTACGGTTCAGTAAGTTGTCAACCTCTTTCTAGCACACACCGTACAGAGAGGCCATGGTGGAAGATACCGGTTGTAACTGGTAGGCAGACCACCTGGTCCGGGGGCATGGGTGTTTCCGGTTGGGACCGAGAGGGGAGGCCACCCCTTAGAGCGCGCGATATAAGTTTGATCCCATGCTACGCGAGGTTGTAGCCTCCCCACTTAGAGTTGCTTAACAGGTGTCGTGGGTGATTCCAGACACGTGTGAGTTAAGCTGGTGTGTGCAAGTTAGGTGTGTTTTCAACAAAAAGACCGTAGACGGAATTAGTCCCGATGGACTAAAGAAATCCGTTACTCGTGGGTAAAGAGTACACCCTCTGCAGAGAATAAACCTATTCGAATAGCCGTGTCCTTGGTTAAGGATTACAGTCTGGGATGGGTCAAGTGTCGGTCTTAGTGTCGGTCTTCGGAGATGAAACTGTTAATCCAGAAATGGAATTACTACTTGTGACTGGTGATAACTATGATTATTATTATTTGACTAAACCATGATGTTATTGTTATTATCGTGTATCTCTGGGATGGTTCTACCTTCGGGATATTCACTATGATTGTTTCTTTTAAAGCCCTTTATGTGGCGTCGCTCAGACGCCCGACTGTGGCATTTCTTTTAAAGCCCTTTATGTGGCGTCGCCCAGACGCCCGACTGTGGCATTTCTTTTAAAGCCCTTTATGTGGCGTCGCCCAGACGCCCGACTGTGGCATTTCTTTTAAAGCCCTTTATGTGGCGTCGCCCAGACGCCCGACTGTGGCATTTCTTTTAAAGCCCTTTATGTGGCGTCGCTCAGACGCCCGACTGTGGCATTTCTTTTAAAGCCCTTTATGTGGCGTCGCTCAGACGCCCGACTGTGGCATTTCTTTTAAAGCCCTTTATGTGGCGTCGCTCAGACGCCCGACTGTGGCATTACTTGTTATTTATTTCATAAATTTCTTTTATACTATCATGTTATTGCAATTTTATAAATAACTTGCTTGCACGCATCCGAGAATTACTTATCCTTTGAGGCTGACGTCATGAGCATAAAAATATTTTTCAGCACATCATTGTTATATTATGCCTGTGTTCATAATGTTTGCGAGTACATTCAAAGTACTCACTGGCTTGTCCCTGGCTATTGTCTTGGCCAGATTTTTCTTGCTCGGAGAGGAGCGACGCGATGCCAGCCCCGGAAACCACTCAATGGAGATAGCAGCCTCGCAAAGATAGGAGTTAACCTGGTCAGCTGTTCCTGTGGGAATTGGAGTCCCATAGACACTGATGATCCACAGACCGCTTCCGCCATCAACCACTAGAAACCATTTGTTGTACACACAGGCCAGAATGGTCTTGTACTACATATTCTGTATTTTGCTTGGAATTTCTGTATCAAGTTAGAGCCTCATCAGCTAACAGTAATCCTGGGGCTGATGAGCACGACGGTCTTTTCTGGAAAGTTATTACCCGGAAAACCGGTCGTGACAGGCTTGGTACCAGAGCCAGGCTGACCATTGGCTAATCCTATCTTAGCCAGGTCAATAAACTAGGCAAACCAACCCACCAGACCTTAACCAAACCCCAGCCAAGCTTCTCGTGCAAGATAGCCACACAGTGACCCAACACTTTTGGCAGTCGGTGCCCAACCTATCAACCTAACCTGTCACTCATGCGCCAGTGACCGGCCCCTAAATAGTCTTTTCTCGCAAGCGTGCGAAGGAAGATTCCGTTTCCTTTTCCCTATAAAAAGGGGCGCGCTAGCCCCAAACCAGCACACATAGTCGCTACCCCAAACCGAGCCACAATGCCTGGACCTATAGTGCACAACGAAACCACAGCAACCAACCTTGGAGGTTTTGTGACCATCCTCGCAAACCTCACCCGTCGTGCCTACGCGTTAGAGGAGCCACCAGAATATGTTGTGTATCAAGGACCCATGAGCGGTGAAGACCGTCAATTCTGGGCCACTGTGCACATTTACGGTAGGAGTCTAGCACCCGAACGCCCCTACCGGTTCACCGGAAGAACAACTTCCTTTGAGCCACAAGCCATCCAGCTAGCCGCTCGAGAGGCTATAGTTCATCTCAGGCACTTGTCGCCCAGAGTTAACTGTCGCTCGTTCCACTACTACCCTAGACGTGAAGGATATGGTAGACCACCCCAAGTCGCCAATGGAGACCACGAGACGGACCCCGCATTGTTGCACCTAGTGCGCTATGTAAGTGCACTAGAGGCACTGTTCGACCAGATCACTATTGATCTAATCGCAGCTCGTGGAGAGCTGGTTCGTCGAGCCCCGGCGAGAGAAGGAAACGAGCCCAACACCGACAACCCAGTCGTGTTGTTTGGACAACCAATCGAGACCCCGAGATCTGCCCCAGCCATCGGCCAAGGTGCTGCGATAACCCCAGAAGTGCTTCGTCGCATATTGGCAGCACACTCCAACGGGGTTGTGGCCAACAATCCCCGCAATGATCATTCTCACTACCCTGACCCTGCAGTTCCTCCGCCATCTCCGACTAATCCCGGCAGAGAGACACGTGGAGAAGCCTCGACATCCACCAGGCACGCCCGTTTAGACATAAACGAGGTAGACTGAGCCGTATGAGTAGTACCAAGTTTCAATGTATCCTCGCTTTGTAATCATGCGACCGCGTATATTAACGCAGCCTGTCTTTGTGCCTCTGTGTTAATAGTAGCCTTGCATGTTTGGTCAGCGCATAGCTGCATATTTTCCGGGCACAACTACCAAAACCAGCCCGACGACAACCACAGTAACACATCTCTTTATGAGATATGTGTATCTCTGACACTGACCTGACCTTTGGAGCCAAGCTGGCAAATTTATTACCTTTCACCACGGTAAAAAAAATTATCCAGCTCCATTGCTATATAAAGGCCACCTTGTGACCTTACCCAGCAACCCCCACCTTGTGCACAACACTCATGCTTCTTCCTGTCATGCCGAACCCCAGCATTCATCTGAGAACCCCAGATGCAACCCCAGGTAGCTTTGTCAAATTATTGTGGGATTTTACCCGCAGTACCATGGGTTCTACCCAGCCACCCCAGTACGAGCTGTTCAAATCAAGGATCACCCCCTCCACCTCGGAATATTGGGCAGCAGTACACATTCCTCCTGTAGACCCCAACCAAGATCCAATAGAAGTTTCCTTCGTGGGGAGATCTATGCCAACCCCACACTTGGCCATAGAAGCTGCTGCGAAAGAAGCGATTGCTCGTCTTCGATCCGCAGTACCCTATGCCCGCGAACGAGGATATTATTACTTTCCGAGTCGTGCAGCACCCGGAGAAGTAACGTCTTTTCCCGGTGGGCGTATTGAGAGAGACCCAGTTCTGGCCAACCTTATCCAGTACATCATTGCTCAAGAGCATTTAAACCAGCGAGTGATGGATTATCTCCAGAGCCTCGCAGATTTAAATCCTCAGGTTGCCATCGGCAGACCACTGAGACCCGACACGGAGAGACGCATACATCGACTGGTCAATCCACTGCCTCCAATTGAAGAAGAATGTATCCCTTTACCAGAGACATTTTATCAGAACCCCTCCCAGTTACCATTTTCATTTTAGACGTCACTACTGTATTTGTCCTTTGCAGCATTTATTATGTGTGTGACTTATGCGTGAATACCCTGAGTTTGTACGACGAGTCAATTATTTGGCTTCTACTAATGGGTGTAGTTTTTGTGGTGGTTTATGCTCCTTTAGATTAACTGTTTTTTTCCCTCGCGAAATCCTGGAGTGAGATTTCTTTTCCCTGAATTGCTACACCTGCCACTTCACGGCGTGGATTATTTGATTCCACTCAGCACCACGAGCAGACTCACAACCATAATCATTCGGACACATACACTGTTTGCAAAACTTTGCAACGGTGTTACATCCAGCTAATCACCCCCTAACAACAGTTAGCACCCGGCACACTCCATCTACTCCTCATGATCACCACCACCGCGGAGAGCCAACACCCGAGCCGCAGCATCGCGATACTCGTCGAAGATCATCGCGCACAGGAGCACAGAGAGCCCCAGCAGCGTCGCCAGCCCTCCGCATATCAGGATCACAAACCAGTCCGGCATCGCCTCCGCCATTAGAGCCTCGACCGAGCTTCTGTAAGCAGTAACGGAGAAATAAGGAGGAGGAGAAGTGAGGCCAGGTGTAAGGAGGAAGAGAGAGGCACCCCGGCCGTTTTTATAGCTCGAGCTCGGTGTACGGTGGGCGAAGTCCACCAACGCCGCTCGTCGCCGATCGCCGGTGTTCGGAGTCGAATCCGCGAGCAGTGCCGATAGCGCACTGGCCCGCGAGGTGAGTGCACGCTGCACCAGCAGCTAGCACGCCGCGCACTACCACGGTACGGCCTAGATGCCCTACCCACTAGGCGTCGCCGGAGGAGAAAGCGCGCGGGAGAGAGGAGGAAGAAAGGTCCAGAGGGAGAAGAAGAGGAGACTGACAGTGGACCCCGGGTCCACCTGTCAGCCAGAGAGAGCACTGTACTCTCGGGTGCGATCAGCGTATATCTAAATTTAGGAGTTATCCTAAATTTATATCCAGCGTAGAAATCGCCCGTTTTTGTCCCGGACCGTAGACTTTTCCGCGCAGCACCAGTTTTCACACTGTGGTTTTTCACCACTTATTGCCCTCTCACTATAGCCACGTCTTTATTCGTAATTATTCTCTTAACACCACTTTTAGCAAATCTCGAGGACGAGATTTTTCTTAAGGGGGATAGTATTGTGACACCCCAAAAATTTGGCCTTGTTTTATTAAATTAAAATTTTGCCAGGATTTAAAACTTTGAATTTTGAGCTCCACTTTGATTTTTTTAAGTCATTTCCTTCCCTGTTATGATGAGTTTCTCCAAAAAGAAAACTTTTCAAAAATGTTGTTAGACTTATTTAACCTCTCAAGAAAAACTTTCCTTTTATCAGTGTAACAAATTAATAATTTAAGTTGCTTGATCTTTATTTTCTTGAAAATGGTTTTTCAGGGTTAAAAGGCCTTATTTGAACTACAACCATTTGATAGATTCACTTAAAATTTCCACAAAAATTTGGAGATGTCATGTGATGTTTTTAAATCTCTATTATGCAAAAATATATTTCATTCATGAAATATTTTGAGCCCTGCACTCAATTTTTCTTCTCTGGTCCAGAGTGCATTTTGCACTGCAACCCTTTTAAATATTCATTTAAAACTTCTACCAAAATTAAGGGAGGTCAGTAGGAGCCTATTATTCCACCTTGTGCAAAAATCCAGGGTTGTTCTTTGAAAATATTGAGTGAATCAACCTCATTTCCATTCTGGACCAACTTGATAATTTGTGCAGCAACCATGTTTTTGCTTGCTCTTTAGCCCTTGATCATTTCTCCTACTTGTAGACCCCCATGTTAAACCCTTAAGTCCAGGAGCATGCACCATTTAGATCATTTTTGGTTCATGGAATAATGCTATTTATTTCTTGTCCAGAAATGTAGTTTTGCAAAGCTTGCACTAGCAAGTTTCCCCTTTTGTCCAAATAACCACACCACTCCCTCTTTCATCCACAGAGACACTGATCTGGAGATTTTAGCCACTCCAAGAAATGCCTAAGTGCCCTTGGCATTTTGTCAAACACCTGGTGTGCATGGCTAGTTTTGACATGTTTTTGTCTTTGCACTGTGAACTTGCACCTCTGATCAAACCAGCATGTCCACTAGACTCCCCGTTGCTCCTAACCTCGATCTGGTAAATCCCATCCTCACCTGCGACCTGTAGCATGCCTCGGCATTGTGTCGAACATCTGGTGTGCGTGCACTGGACGCGCCCAGAGCGCGCGTATTGCAGCCACGCGGCCGAGCCGACACACTGGCCCCCACGGCTTTGGCCCGCTCTGCAGCACCACGCCACGCGCTCCCCTCCTCGCAGCAACGCGCCAAGCAGCCCCCGCCGCACCCGGCAGGCCAAGCGCTAGCCGCCGCCACCGACGACAGCCCCTGCTCTGTTCAGCGCCGCCCAAGCCACCCCGGCTCGCCACCTGGCCCCTGGAACAGCGCGTGCTCATCCGCGAGTGTGTCGCCTAGCTCTCGTCGACGCCACGTTCCCCTGCAGCTACAGTACGATGGTTCGCCGGCCGCCCTTATCCCCACCGCCGCGGAACCGACCTCGGCGTGCTATAAATGGACACCCCGAGCCCCTCTGAGCACGCACGCGACCTCATGCTACCCCCATGGCGCTCCCCCTGCCTCGCATTCGACCCGGGGAGGTCTTCTTCATCATCTCCGGCAACTCCTGCCGCCGCCACCGCCCCGGCCAATCCGGCACCTCCAGTACCTCCCCCTCTCCGTTCTCTCCACCAGGAACCATCTCATCCTCGCGTGAACTCGTTCCCCTGCTTGATTTTTATCGGGAGCCGTCGCCACCACAAACTCACTTTGTCACCGAAGCTTTCCTCCGCCGCGGAGCTCGCCGCCGGCAGCTCCCTCCACCTCCGACAACCCCACGACCACCGGGAGGACCGCCTCGGCCGTGCGGATCCATCCCTACCCTCTGGAGCCCGCGAGGAGCAGCCAAACGCCGGCGACGATCGCCGGAGCCCCGCTCCGCTCGGACAGAGGAGGGAGACGACGCGCGGCGACTGGTCAAACATGACCAGTGGGCCAGGCGGGCCCACTGTCAGCGACACCCCGCGCTGACCACGTGAGATTAAGTGAAGGCGTATTATCCCTAGTACGTTTTCCCCGCTCCGAAAGCGTATTCCCCTCCGAAACGTTTTCTTTTTCTGTTTTATTTAAAAACAGATTTTGACCAAATGTTTGACTGGCTCTAACTTTTTAAATATAAGTCCAAATAAGTTGATTCTTTTTCCTACCTTCCTCATATTTGATCTAGTTTATTTTAAGATTTATTTGAAAAATTTTCAAACAACTTTTTGTTCTGTTTTTGAAATTGTGTTAATTCAAATATATTTTCAAATAGGATTTTGGGGAAAGAGAAGAAAACTTTCAAAAGTTTGGAGAGCACCCTGCCTTTCCACACATTGAAGGCAAGCATTCTGAATCCCGGCATAATATTTTTGGAGTGATCGTTGATGCATTTATAACACCACCGCATTTCGAAGGACTTGTTATTTCATGTGATATGATCATATGCATGGGTGCATGTTACTGATTTCCATGCTGTTGGTAATGGACACACTTGTGATGATAATCACCCTCATGAGCTTGGCATGCATACCGGCAGGAAACCGGGGAAAACCTCTGCCTTGGGTAGGTATGAGTTTGCCGCCGGTCTCCGTCGGGACGGTTCTGTCTGGTATGGCATGGTAAGGTGATATGAGTGGTGACTCTGTTTGATGAAATATATTTGTTACGCTAATCATGCAGGGAATACTTGAACCTCCTGAGTCGACCGTAGATCGAGTCTTGTTCCAGTAACCCCCATACCTGTTTCGTACTACCACTCGTCTCTACAGCAAGTAGAGTACGGTTCAGTAAGTTGTCAACCTCTTTCTAGCACACACCGTACAGAGAGGCCATGGTGGAAGATACCGGTTGTAACTGGTAGGCAGACCACCTGGTCCGGGGGCATGGGTGTTTCCGGTTGGGACCGAGAGGGGAGGCCACCCCTTAGAGTGCGCGATATAAGTTTGATCCCATGCTACGCGAGGTTGTAGCCTCCCCACTTAGAGTTGCTTAATAGGTGTCGTGGGTGATTCCAGACACGTGTGAGTTAAGCTGTTGTGTGCAAGTTAGGTGTGTTTTCAACAAAAAGACTGTAGACGGAATTAGTCCCGATGGACTAAAGAAATCCGTTACTCATGGGTAAAGAGTACACCCTCTGCAGAGAATAAACCTATTCGAATAGCCGTGTCCTTGGTTAAGGATTACAGTCTGGGATGGGTCAAGTGTCGGTCTTAGTGTCGGTCTTCGGAGATGAATCTGTTAATCCGGAAATGGAATTACTACTTGTGACTGGTGATAACTATGATTATTATTATTTGACTAAACCATGATGTTATTGTTATTATCGTGTATCTCTGGGATGGTTCTACCTTCGGGATATTCACTATGATTGTTTCTTTTAAAGCCCTTTATGTGGCGTCGCTCAGACGCCCGCGTTAACCTGTGGCCCGGGCATTTCTTTTAAAGCCCTTTATGTGGCGTCGCCCAGACGCCCGACTGTGGCATTTCTTTTAAAGCCCTTTATGTGGCGTCGCCCAGACGCCCGACTGTGGCATTTCTTTTAAAGCCCTTTATGTGGCGTCGCCCAGACGCCCGACTGTGGCATTTCTTTTAAAGCCCTTTATGTGGCGTCGCTCAGACGCCCGACTGTGGCATTTCTTTTAAAGCCCTTTATGTGGCGTCGCTCAGACGCCCGACTGTGGCATTACTTGTTATTTATTTCATAAATTTCTTTTATACTATCATGTTATTGCACTTTTATAAATAACTTGCTTGCACGCATCCGAGAATTACTTATCCTTTGAGGCTGACGTCATGAGCATAAAAATATTTTTTAGCACATCATTGTTATATTATGCCTGTGTTCATAATGTTTGCGAGTACATTCAAAGTACTCACTGGCTTGTCCCTAGCTATTGTCTTGGCCAGATTTTTCTTGCTCGGAGAGGAGCGACGCGATGCCCGCCCCAGAAACCACTCAATGGAGATAGCAGCCTCGCAAAGATAGGAGTTAACCTGGTCAGCTGTTCCTGTGGGAATTGGTGTCCCATAGACACTGATGATCCACAGACCGCTTCCGCCATCAACCACTAGAAACCATTTGTTGTACACGCAAGCCAGAATGGTCTTGTACTACATATTCTGTATTTTGCTTGGAATTTCTGTATCAAGTTAGAGCCTCATCAGCTAACAGTAATCCTGGGGCTGATGAGCACGACGGTCTTTTCAGGAAAGTTATTACCCGGAAAATCGGTCGTGACAGATGATGCCTCCTACATCGCGCCACTCCATACAATCTGGCAATCCAGACCGTATAGGGTACAGATCCCTCATGTCCATGTATCCTGCCTGCACCACAGGTGCAAACCGAGTCAAAGTGGCCCAATGATCAGAACGAGTGTGGAAAAGCTCCATATGCAAGGCCTGATTTTCACGGTCCTTATCCTCGAGCATCTCGGCAGTGGTGCGGGGTAGTCACTCCTCATGTGTAGAGTCATAGTACAAGGCCTGATAGTACCCCTGTGCTCCGGGAAGTGAGGCTGGCATGTATCAGAAATCGGTGTTCTGTAGCAAGGAAGTCCTGGCTCGAATGATAGTCATCATTGAATAGGCTGTATCCTGCACCGACATCTCAATAGTGACCCCAAGTCCAAGGAACAGTGAAGGGGCTCAGTGGCTCCAGGATAAGAGGGATATATCCTGACGGTACAGAGGTACTGGCTCTGGTTGAAGTCTCTGAACTACTCCTCGACGGTATGTTGCGGATACCACCGATAGCCTGACTCAACCATCACTCGAACCAACATGGCCGTGTGGCCGGGCACATCAAGGCACCGGGTCAGACGAACCACTTTGTTCTGCGAACGGGTGGCCATCTGAAAGCACGGAATAATGCAAAGGCATTAGAATTTTCTAGGGGAAATCGGACAGCATAACGGCTGTAAATGCTCTGAAAAAGATTTGAGACATCCACAACAGTTTGCAATACCAATCAACAACATCATATCAAGGTTCTGATTCAACTAGCAACATACTAATAGTAGTAGAAATTGTACTGAGGCTTGTAACAACAATCCTATAAGCTACTATGGATTAGTAACATGTGAACCTGATAGAAGAAGAGAGCCAAGTCCTTAACCCATGTTGAATGAGAAGAGAAATGACTCAGATCAGAGGGCATAAGGTAAAGGAGTAAAAGAGCCGTACATTCCCTCCCACAATCAATTCCCCTACATATAACTAAAGCATTTCTAGACTCGACATCAACCAGTTTGGCTCAACAAACCTACAGGCAGTCCGGCTCTGATGCCAACGCTGTCAGGACCCCGATTCCAAGTCACGTCGATCTAGCCTGTAACACCTCATATCACATTGCGGCCTCACACACGGTATCCCCACGGGTATCGCCTTACCATGGCCCGGGACCGTTTCCGCCTTTTGGCTCACGTATATGATAGTGTCGTAGCATCCATATGACAGAGAACCCGTGCCGACATGGCTAGTCATGAACCCAAAGCGGCACAGACCTATGGAGACAGGCATACATGAATCACGTCGAGCATGTTGGTCATCAGCATGTGAATCCGGGCTGTAGCACTGGGCTAACAGGACTCCGGGGAACCCGGGCTGTAGCAGGCTAGACAGGACTCCGGAAGTCACCGCGTGACATTTCCCTGAAGGGACAGACATAGGAATGAAGTGAAACACATGCCGGCTAGTCAAGTGTCCTGAGCAATAGTGCTGGGCTAGCAGGACTCCGGTGAACCGGGCTGTAGCGGACTACTATGGCTCAAGGATCACTAGACTACATTTCCCCATAAGAGAGGCTGCCAAGGATAAACAACTAGATTGTCGGATCCCACACATACCAAGCATATCAATCATACACACAATATGCTTGATATGTGCAAATACAACATGGCATCACAACAAAACTCTACAACTCAAGTACTTTATTTAAAGGCTCCAGAGAGCCATACATAACATGTTCATACAGGTAGGGGTCACATGACCCGACACTCAAGTCATACAATCATACAAGCACATGCGGAGGCAAATAGTCTGAGTACAGACACTAGAAAGCAAGAAGGCTTCTCGAAGCCTGTCTATCTACATAGGGCCCTCCATGGCCAGGATCACCACCTGGGTGGCAAGTCACTCATCGACGTCGAGATCTACATAAAACCCATCAGAGGGGGCGGTGTTGTCGTCTGAAAATAGTAATTAAGCAAACATGAGTCCAAAGGTACTCAGCAAGTCTTACATCAGAACCTACTATACATGCTCATTCTCAAGAAGGTGGTGGAGTTACTGCAGCAAGCCAGCTTTGACTCTTGGCTAAGCTATACTACGAGACTCCACTAGTAAAATAGTTTTAGCACACGAGTCCACTAATCACCAACACAATACTCCACCGGGGATCCTCCCTCGTCATCCTACGAGAGGGCCATCCTCGGTACTCACACTTATCTTGAGTTTCTTTAGTAGTATCCATTAACTTGTCTATGAACTGTATAGGCACCCAATTAGTCCTTTACCGCGGACGCGGCTATTCGAATAGATGATGTTAACCCTGCAGGGGTGTACTTCTTTATACACGCTCTCACCACTTACCGTCGTTTACACGACATGTACTCAGCAACCTTCAAGCGGAAGCCCAACGAGGGTGTCGGCCACAACCTACCTAAATACTCAAGTCTCTAGTCCAGGTTTATCGCCTATCCAGGTTCCATCCGTAGGGAGTCCGACCGAGGTTTCCACATACGGCCCCGAATGATGTGAACAGGGTTCCCGAGACACCAAATGGGTGACTCGGTACACCGTGCCACGGTGTATCTACCGCCACATAGCCCACCCCTAGGGTCAGCGCTACGCACGGCCGCCAACACATAACCTACAAACACCAGAAACTAATTGCAACTCCTGGATAGAGTACTAGGGTGATTAAGAAGCCGAGAGGGTCCATTGGTTTCGGGCCCAATGTATGGTAGTAACTGAATCTAAAATCACACATACAGATCTTAGTTCTTAGGGACGGCCTCAATGAAACAACCGGCCATGTACTCCTACATGGCCTCTCATCGATACCTTTACCAAATCATGTTCAGCACATCCCTCACATTACCGACATAATCATTTCACTCTAGCCCATCACCTAGATGAACCAGACCTAACACAACTCTAAGCATAGCAGGCATAGCAAGGTAGGAAACACAAACATGGCTCAATCAACTCCTACACATGCTAGTGGGTTTCATCTAGTTACTGTAGCAATGACAGGTCATGCAGAGGATAAGGGTTCAACTACCGTAGCACACAGAAGTTTGAAACGTTGTTGTCTTAATGCAGTAAATGAGAGCAGAGGCGAGAACTTGGGATTGTATCGATATGATCAATGGGGCTGCTTGCCTGATGGAGTGGTAGTAGGGTACTGCCCTTCAGTTGGATACTCGGAGATATCCTCGGAGGCAGGACCTACCATGAAGGACACACAGAACATAATCAACACATGACAATATGCAACAATATGATGCATGCTATGACATGGCAAAATGATGTGTCCTGCCTAATGCAATGTGAAACAAGTTCCTATGCATAATAATTGTGTTAGCTTGTTTCACCTAAACAACATGGTTAAAGTGGTTTGTCATGCATGAAACCATTACAGATGGATAGATTGAATTTTTCTGGTCATTTTTCATATATAATTTGTTTGATTTGGAGCTATGGTTGATTTTCTATGATTTTTAGAAGTTTTGGCTATTTTCTGGAATTTCCTATATAAAAATAAATCTAGAAAATGAATAATTGCGTCAGCACTACGTCACTATGACGTCAGCGAGTCAAAGGCGCCAGGGCCAGACAAACCTGACTGGTGGGCCCTGTCTGTCAGTGTCTCAACTAACTAACAGAATTAAATTAATACTAACTAACTGTCAGTGGGGCATGGGCCCACATGTCAGTGACCTAAACTAACTAAAATTAGTTAGCACTAATCCTAAACTAATTAACAGGTCGGCCCCACCTGTCATAGGTTCAGGGGGAAGTCAACTTGGGCCCACACGGGTCAGATGTGGTCAACTCCCCGGTCAGCGGGTCAAAGCCTGCCGACGTTTACCGCCGAAGAGGCCAGACGCGGCGGCGTGCTGCGGGATTTTCCCACACGGCACCATTTGCTGCGCGGAGAGCAGCTACGGGCAGCTGGTGCTCGCCTGCATAAAGCTATGGTGATGGCTTGGTCGGGGAGTGGCCGGAGCATTGCCGACGACGAGCTTGGCGGAGGCCGAAGCTCGGGTCAGCTCGTGCGCATGGCTGCAGTGGCCTAGGAGGCGTGGCGCTTGCACCTACAGCATCTACGTGATGCGGTGAGCACGCTGGACGTGCCAGCAGAACTGCTAAGTGGCCGGAGCTACGTCGGCGGCGAGCTCAGGCGGTTGTGCGTTTGGACAAAAAAGGCACGGCGGCTACAGAGCTCTAGCGACGAAGCAGAGAGTAGAGGGAGAATCAGTAGCTCACTGGGAAGCCGCAGAGATGGTCAGGGTGCTCGGGGAAGGCTCAGTGCGGTCGGAATGGCGACGGCGATCTCGGTGGCCCGAGGTTGAAGACGACGGCGGTAGGGACGATGCAGGGGCTCCGATGTCATGCGGCTTGGCTAGTCGATGTAGTAGACGACGGCGAACCGTTCGAACACGGTGAGAGGGCGCGGGGACGGCGTTGGACGTGGCTGCGGCGAGCGGCAGCGACGGTGACGTCTCGGGCGACGTCGGGGAGGGCGAGAGAGAGGAGCCAGAGGGGAGAGCGAGTGTTTGCGAGGTCGGGGAGAGAGAGGGGGTTCGTCCCACGTTGACAGCTCGACGAGGGGAGCGGCGAGGCAGTGGGCAGCTGCGTGGCATGCATGCTGTGCACGCCGTTGAGCAGCTGCTTGACTGCCTGGCCAAGCCAAGCAACTCGCTGGAGCGGTGGCTGGGCTGGGCCGGCAGGTGGGCCTGCTGGGTGGCGCCAGGTAAGCATTTCTCTTTCTCTCTTTCCTGTTTTGTTTTCTTTTTCTATTTTTCTGTAACTTTAGGGCTTTATTAAAAATACTTAGGCACTTACTAAAATACTTTAGGGCTCTGTTGGGATTATTCCTAACAGCCCTCACATAAATCCAGAATTATTTAGGCATTTCAAATATTTTATAGCATTTAAATGCCCAAATTCAAATACGTACGATTTAATTCAAAGAATCCAGAATGTCCTAGAAAAGAGTGCACATTTTTGCCAGGGATTTTAACCCAATCCAGAAATGATGAACATTTTGTGAAGGGCATTTTGGGTTCATGGAAAATAATTTTGGTAAATCCTAGTTGTTTCCAGGGGGGTGCTGGGGGTTCTGTCATCCCCATTTCAAGTTTCTGTAAAAGTAGACATGATGCAACACTCTAATGCATGAACCAGATAGGGTGTGACATCAAATCCCTTAGGGTAATTACGGTTTACTGGTAGCGGTGATCTAAGACTAGGATAACCTATGCCAGCCTGGCTGCTCTGATACCATGCCCTATGGCACCCCGATCCGCATGGAGCAGGGGGCCTTCGTATGTCAGCCCAAGATAACACCTGACGCACGACAGGTCCATAATACAGCATTCCAGGTACAATAATATTCATCAAATACATGTGCATAAGCTTACATCATTGATGAATAGAATCATCTGCCATAGCCCTACGGCTATTAAATGGCAGCGGAAGTCTATTAAAAATGGCGGCAGAAGTCTTGATTTGGCAGCATAACAACTCTGGCTGGGATCCACAACTCACAGGACTGGCATGGTTAAGGCCTAGCACGACGGATCAAGCAGACAACTCGGGTACGACCTACAAAACTGGCATGACACGCCAGGTCAGTACATTGAATGTACTTGCAAGACAACCAAATACATAGAATCCAAACAAGCAGAAGACAAATCAAGAACCAAGCGTATGCAACAACCTATCTCATATCAATTACTAAACATGGTATGATAGAAATCGACTACGCAGGAACAAAAAAATCATAGCATCTACTAACATGGCAATAAAATGGCATATCAAATCATTGCAGACATAGCATGTTAACTTTATGCAATCATCTTTTGTTCTGCCTTGGTTTTTAAATGCAACATATTACTCATGCAATGCAACCAAACTTGTGCACCGAGTCCCTCGGACTCTCTTACCAACGGGTTGCCTCGCAACCAAACGGTGATCTTCCCGGCGATCACAACCATGACCAACACTTGGTTTCCAACACTCGAGACCTCGTCTCATGATCATATCCAAAACATCGTTGTGACGTCTCACGACTATCCCATCACAATATTTTTGTTATCACATATTTATTTACCAACTTAATTATTTCGGTTTATCCTCCATTTCGACCAAGACCTGGTAGTGGGACCTACTATGAATTGTTGCTATCAATAGACTTTATATACACTCTCCAGAGGTAGCACACTGTGCCCACGCCACGGAACCCATGGCCTCGTCATCCCATTTGGGTGGGCCAACGACATTCCGACGAAACCGACCTACTGCCATGACACTCTCCCGGCCACTCCGACCCACTCCCAACTGGGCTGGTCCTGGGTGGCCCCGTGTCTACCAAAGACACCCCGACCACCGTCATGGACAAAGCGTCCCTCACGGGGACCGGTACCAAAATCCTAACAACAAGCACACAAGGTTATGTCTGCCTACCTGGTCAGGGTAAGCACGCCCATAACCTTCCCTAGTTGGAGGCACCAGCAAGATGCACGACAATAGATCACATTAAGGCCTTCCCAAGAATGAAAATGTGGTTGCACTGAAAAAGTTCGATTTGGGGGTACTATGACTCGATCCCATCGATGATGGAGCAGGTTTGTTATTATTAAGTCATTTTAATTCCTTCTCCATCATCATGAGCATATTTAACATGAGTGCAACAGTGAACATGCAGCATACAAATGCATGGCAAAATATCGAACTTCTCAAGTGCACAACTATAGCATAAAGAACATGACAATAGCATATCAACGGTGCATTTAAAATCCTCATAACATTTTATAACAATGACATTCGAATAAACTAGAGTAGTGACATGACATTATTAATAATAACATTCTAATTAGCAGGGCAAAAGATATCATGAAAACACAAGCATGCATCACAGGCATAAAGAAATAAATGCAGATGAAAACGATATAAAACAAATGCAACTACACACACACAAGGTGCAAGCACAGTCAACATGCATGTTCGGGGCTCATGATAAGAGGTTGGCTTGCCTGGGGGTCGATGAATCCTCTGGGAAGAAGTGTCGAGCGATCGCGGAAAGATTTGCCGGAAACAGTTCTCTCTCGGAGGGGGCTGTTTACCTGCAAGGGAAAAATGGTCATTTTCAGTGCGTGAAAACATAATGAAAATGATACCAACGGAAAGAGCTCGACGAAAAGAGAACGTGAGCGCTGGAATCACCTTATTCGGAGTTACGAGTAAGAAGATACGAACGTTTAAAGCTCAGGGACTAGTCTATAAAAATACTTCTACAAACAGGTCCCTGGTAGTTTAAACAGAACGTGTCTTTTTTGAAAATACGTTTTCCAGAAAGGGAAACGTATTCCTAGCCAAAGCAGAGGAAGAATATGCTTTCTGAGATTGAAAGCGTACTTTCCCGAAAGGCGCTTTCGCCTGGGGAAAGCGGCTTCGTGGCGGGGCGCCGCCACTTATCCAACGTGGCAGACTGGGCCACGCCCTTCTCTCGCCGACAGGTGGCACCGCGCGAGGAGGGGCCTGCCTGGCCTGGCGTCTTCAACCTCCCGCTAAGGATCGAGCGAGGCCGAGGGAGGGGATCGCCTCGACGACGGTCTCCGGCGCGTCCGGCCACCACACAGCGCGCGCAACCTACCCAGACGCTCGGGGCGGAGAGGCGCATCGGATGGAGGTCTTTGTTGCCGGCGTGAGGCGCTGCAGAGAGATCAGCAACGCCCGCGGAAGAGAGGAGCTTCGGTCATCGGCGGACACGGGGCTACGGTGGGGAAAAAGAGGGGTCGAGACCATGGGGACGCTCGCTGGAGCATGGGAGATGTATTGGTGGTGAGGGAACGGAGAGGAAAGATCGGGATCTCTGGAATCGCTCGAGACCCGAGGCGGCGACCACGGTGATGGTGGTGGTCGACGAGGGGCTCCGGAGCGAAATGAGGAGGGGTTGGGGAGGCGTACAGAGGTGGGGAGAGGCTGCTGATGGTCTCCATAGGCTCGAGGGCAGGCTATTTTTAGCCGGGCGAAGGCACCCGAGCCGGGCACCGCCGACCGAGTCCGGCCATGGCTCTGCTGGCCGCGGCAGTCACGGGGACGCATGGGAAATCGACGAGGAGGGTGCGGATGAGCGCCAGGGAGTCACGGAGACGAGCAAGGCTCTAGGACAAGAGGAGGAAGCGGACACCGGCAAGGAAGACGACGATGCACAGGAGCGCACTATTCTGTTCGTTGGCATTGCTCGCCGGAGAAGAAAACGAAGGGGGCCAGAGGTCCAGAGGGAAGATGACGTCGAGGGGGCCGTTGGGCATTAATGGAGAGGTCAGAGACGGCCAGAGCAGCGATGCCGACGACAACAGTGGCTAGACCACCGTTTTGGCTGGTTACACTCGTGGTCACGCTCTGGAGTTTTTACTGATGTAATTTCATGTCTACGCTTCTAGCGTGGACTATTACTACGGTAAAGGATCGGGCAGAGACAAATGGAGCTGAGTAAATCAAGCTCCACAAGTTTTCTGTTGAAAACTTGGCCACACTCTAGAGATTAAACAAGAGAGGGTAAAAGGTAAACTTGATGTATGGGAGGCTTAGGGTAGAAAGGACTATGGTCTTGGGAGTTTTGAGGTAAAATGGACAACTATTTACCGTAGTTGCTGTACAACCACCAAAGTAGACCCAGAAACTGAATCATGATTAAGCACCCCATAGGAGTAATGGATTGGGCTATAACTTGGCAAAGCCTGATGATTTGATCATACCATGCTGCTGTAAAAAGTTCATACAAAATGGACTCACCTAAATGGTACTTCCTTCATAGCTATCATTTCTGTCCAAGAACTTCGGAGACAATCCTCAGGGAAATTGGCTGGATGAAATGAACCACAATCTTGTGGACATGGATCATATAGATAGGAGGAGGCTTGGGAACATTATCAGCCATAATGGAGCAAGATATAATACACTTGCTTCACAAACTGAAGATTTGGACAAAAAACAAGAATTGCTCATGTGCTCATAGTCAATGAAATGAACTTAATTTCAGTGGAGGCTAATGATTTGAGATACTAGAGAGGATGGAAAAGTTTCAACCCATTTGTAAGCACTATGAAAGTACTTCCTTCACAAATTTATATTCTGGTCAGAAACTTTGAAAAATTGCACAAGGAGCTAGGATGAATGGATTGAGGTCATATTTGGCATACATGGGTTATTTACCAATGTTAAACACCCTGCCAAATTGTAGCTTAATTGGAATTAGGAATAAAGCACTTCCTTCGCAAAATTTTAGAGAAGGCAGAAACTTGCTTTGGATCATGTGCCCAATTTTTGAACTGAGGAACATGACTTTAGGGTGGAACTAGTGATTATATAGCAAGGACAAGCTCCACAATTTATGTGGGATTTTTCTCTGCTATAAAAATAGTAGTTCCTTTGGAAAATGGCAGAAATGCAATATTGACATTAAATAGGAAAAGGCAATTTTCCTTATTTAATTTTGGCCAATATACTTGCCATAGCTTGGATTAGGCATAAGCATCAACTCCACCAATTCTCATGAATTTAGCAGATGGCTATCTATTCCTTCGGATTTTATTCCTCAAAAAGGCAAGAAAAGGAATAAATCATAATTCAAAAATATAGCATTGGACTTAGCGATATTTTTGCATATCCAAGGTTCAGAAAGATAGGGTGATCTCTGGGAAAAATTGGGAGGTTGAACAGATCAAGGAAAATGATGGCTCCTTTCTAAGCACAATGTGCATATCTAAATTCCAAAAGTTTGGAATTAGGGTTTGAAAGGATTTGAGCTGATGCAAATGAGGGCTCGCCCACTGAAAAAGACATGAACAAAGTTTTGAAAGGATGGAAATGACAAAATTTCTCATAGTCATCCAGCAAACTCAGGAGAAAATTTTGAAGGTGAGTGCCAGGAACGAATAACAACACAAAAATTGATAACCCAATTTTGGGGCTGTTACAACTCTCCCCCCTTAAAAAGAATCTTGTCCTCAAGATTTCTAGGGTTACAGCACAAATGAAAGAATAACCATTCCGGGGAAAAACCTCTGAGTTAATTTTTAACCCTTTGGTCAAATTCAAACAAGTTGGGGCACTGGTAATTGGTACACCCGGGAAAGGATATATGGGAAAAACTAGGTTACCTCCACGGCTAGGGGCACTCGAGATCAGACTCCTGAAAAATACTAGGTGCACCCAATGAATAGTGGTTTCACCTGCTGACACGTGGGTCCAGGGTCCACTCGCAGCCTCCTTCTACCTCCGGCTTGCTACTTCTTCTTTGTTACCGCTCCGCGTGCGGTGTAGCGCAGCGCGCATCTAGCGCCTAGGGTGATGAGGACCCTAGTGCCTTAGTGCACGGCGTGCACGGTGCCGGTGCAGCGAGCACTCACGTCGCGGGACAGCACCTTGTCGGCACTGCTCGCGGACTCACCTCCTGGACGCCGGTGATTGAGCAACGAGCGGTCCTCCTGGACCTCGCTTACCGTACACCGGGGTTGGGCTATAAAAGACGGTAGCGCGGCTCTCCCCCCACACTCCAACACAATGCTGCTCTACTACTTCTTTGGTTTGCACGAGATCGAGCCGAGCTCCTTCGGCGAAGAAGTGTTCTTGGCGGCGCTGCGGTTGTTCCTTGTGGCACTGCTGGGAACGCTCATTGGCTCGTCGATCCTCCTGCTGATACTCATCAGGAATGATCGGGCTCGGGAGAAGGCGCGGCTGGGTGCGGTTGCTCGAGATGCGGGAGAAGATGGTGCACTGTGTGGTCCTCCGCCACGCTTGTTCCTCCGTTGCTTTACGCCAGCGGAGTAATCGCGGGTGGCGGTGGAGCGGGGTGGTGACTTGCCTACACCACGCAAGGCACAGAAGATGGTGGGGGTGGGGTCCAGATGCAGGAGAGGTGGATGCGCCTGCTTCGGAAGCATACAGGGGTAGGACAAAAATTTCATGGATTGCTCCACGAAAAGTAGGTGTCGAGGTAGAATCGGAGTTGAAATCTGTATCGGGGTAGATGTACTGGATCGAGGGAAATAAAGTTGGCAGTGTTTCTCTGGAAATGAAATCAGGAAAAAGAATTTGAGACGAGGAATTTCTAGGCGGAAATGCCTCTGCGGGGTTCTAGATTTGAAGCTCCAACACACGGGGTATGCTCGGATACAGAGGGATAAGAGACTTTGCATTCCCCCGAGTACTACCCGAAGGTACTCGATGGTGAACCGGTATGCATGTCTTATGCCGTAATTTAAACTAACAAACAGACAGAGATAAAAATCATGCAATGAAAAACACAGCAGACAAATCATTCTAAGGTGTTTTAATGCTAGTGGGTATATATATAATGCTGGTATATATATACCTAAACCAGCGCGCATTTTATTAAAGACTCGGGACGAGTCAATGTTGTTTTTAGTGTAGGTGCTCTGCTGAATAAAATCTTGTTAACTGACATTGCCAACCCTATCAAACATCTCTGTTTGACAGAGAGACAAACCAACACAACAATCAAAAGCAAGAAAGCAAGCAATACATCATACGAGTTACAACAGTGCAAGCATACAACCAAGCATGAGTGCTCTACGCGCTAAACAAAACTACTCGTACTGGGGTACATAGTTCTATCCTCATACCGGGGATGAACAGGCAGACTGCGCCTCTCTCTACTTGACTGAGGTCATGCAGAGGACTTGCCTTGTTGGGGCTCTCCGGGAGGACGAAGACTGAGCCAATCTCCATCTTCATCATCCGAGATCACTATGGGTTGGGTTTCGGCTACTAGGGGTGTGGCTGAAATTGATCCAAGCATATGTTGTTGGTGGATCCGGAAAAGAGTCTTGTCAAGGGGGATGATGTTTGGCCAAGGCCATAACACCGGCTGAAAGGATAGCACTGGCTCGGAGAGCGTTGGTTGAACCGCTTGAGATGCGAACTTACAAGCCTCACGGTAAGCTTCCTTGACAACTCGCACCGCATCATTGTCCAAAGTTCTGAATTCAGCAAGCATCTTGGAAATCATCATTCCCTGGGCTATAATATACTGCATCAGGAGAGCGATTGCGGGGTAATTCCCTTGGATAGAGGGGGATGGTTGAATTCCTGATGTTGTAACAATGGGGAAGAAACAGAACTCACTTCGATCTGCCACTTGTGGGAACTTGGTTCGGAGGTATAGGATCGCCTCCACAGCAGCGGCCTAAATGGCCAAATCAGTGGTAGGCATGGCTCCACCCTGAAAAACAAACGACTGGCCATCTGCTGCGAGACCGGGGCTAATGTGCACCCTTGCATCATAGCAATGAAGGTGAGGAACGGGTGTTGACTGGAACACCATGTAGTCGGGGCTAGCATCATAGCCAAAGGCTTGGGTGAGCATCTCAGCAAGAAGGGGTGGAAATCCCTCATGGTTGACGGCGCTGGTGCGGCTATGGAACTTAGTAGTTTTGAGGGTGCTAGCCATGACTGGAGTGTTACTAGCTAGGCTTCTCTGCAGGGACATGGCTGAATGAGGAGTGAGCGATACGGTGACCGAAAAAGGGGGCTTTTATAGGAAGCTATGCGAGACATGCCTGCATGGTGTGGCCCCTTTCCGTTAATGGCGATGGGCAAGCGGTGTGGCCGACCAGAAAGGAGGTGGCCGCTACTTGCTCCACGGATAACTAGGCGGGGACAGCGGGGTGAGGACGTGTCGGTCTCGACTGCGCCACCTGTGGATTAACAGTGGCCATGCCGGATGCCAGGGATGAGTCAAATCCCTTAGGGTAATTACGGTTTACTGGTAGCGGTGATCTAAGACTGGGATAACCTATGCCAGCCTGTCTGCTCTAATACCATGCCCTATGGCACCCCGATCCACATGGAGTAGGAGGCCTTCATACGTCAGCCGAGGATAACACCTGATGCATGACAGGTCCATAATACAACATTCCAGGTACAATAATATTCATCAAATACATGTTCATAAGCTTACATCATTCATGAATACAATCATCTGGCATAGCCCTACGGCCATTAAATGGCAGCGGAAGTCTATTAAAAATGGCGGCAGAAGTCTTGATTTGGCAGCATAACAACTTTGGCTGGGCTCCACAACTCTCTGGACTGGCAAGGTTACGGCCTAGCACGACGGATCAAGCAGACAACTCGGGTACGACCTACAAAACAGGCATGACACTCCAGGTCAGTACATTGAATGTACTTGCAAGACAACCAAATACATAGCATCCAAACAAGCAGAAGACAAAGCGAGACCAAGCGTATGCAACAACCTATCTCATATCAATTACTAATCATGGTATGATAAAAATCAACTAAGGATGAACAAAAAAATCATAACATCTACTAAAATGGCAATAACATGGCATATCAGATCATGCTTCTAACATGGCAAAGGTAAAACATAGCATATCATCTCAATCATGGCATAATTTAACGTATCAATCCAAGCATGGCATAGCATCATGAAATTATGCTGAAAATAAACTACCAATAATATCCAATTGCAGACATAGCATGTTAACTTTATGCAATCATCTTTTGTTCTGCCTTGGTTTTTAAATGCAACATATTACTCATGCAATGCAACCAAGTGCATCGAGTCCCCCAGACTCTCTTACCAACGGGTTGCCTCGCAACCAAACGTTGATCTTCCCGGCGATCACAACCATGACCAACACTTGGTTTCCAACACTTGAGACCTCGTCTCATGATCATATCCAAAACATCACCGTGACATCTCACAACTATCCCATCACCATATTTTTGTTATCACATATTTATTTACCAACTTAATTATTTTGGTTTATCCTCCATTTTGACCAAGACCTGATAGTGGACCTACTATGAACTGTTGCTATCGATAGACTTTATATACACTCTGCAGAGGTACCACACTGTGCCCACACCCCGGAACCCATGGCCTCATCATCCCATTCGGGTGGGCCAACGACATTCTGATGAAACCGACCTACTTCCGTGACACTCTCTCGGCCACTCCAATCCACTCCCAACTGGGTTGGTCCTGGGTGGCCCCGTGTCTACCAAACACACCCCGACCACCGTCGTGGCCAAAACGTCCCTAACGGGGACCGGTACCAAAATCCTAACACCGAGCACACAAGGTTATGTATGCCTACTGATCAGGGTAAGCACACCCATAACCTTCCCTAGTTGGAGGCACCGGCGAGATGCACGACAATAGATCGCATTAAGGCCTTCCCAAGAAGGCAAATGTGGCTACACTAAAAAAGTTCGATTTGGCGGCACTATGTCTCGATCCCATCGATGAGGAGGAGGTTTGTTATTATTAAGTCATTTTAATTCCTTCTCCATCATCATGAGCATATATAACATGAGTGCAACAGTGAACATGCAGCATACAAATGCATGGCAAAATATCGAACTTCTCAAGTGCACAACTATAGCATAAAGAACATGACAATAGCATATCAAAAGTGCATTTAAAATCCTCATAACATTTTATAACGATGACATGCAAATAAACTAGAGTAGTGACATGACATTATTAATAATAACATTCTAATTAGCAAGGCAAAAGATATCATGAAAACACAAGAATGCATGACAGCCATAAAGAAATAACTTCAGATGAAAACGATATGAAACAACTGCAACTACAGACAAACAAGGTGCAAGCACAATCGACTTGTATGTTCGGGGCTCTTGATAAGATGTTGGCTTGCCTGGGGGTCGATGAATGCTCCGGGAAGAAGTGCGAAACGATTGCGGAAAGATTTGCCGGAAACAGTTCTCTCTCGGAGGGGGCTGTTTACGTGCAAGGGCAAAATGGTCATTTTCACTGTTTGAAAACATAATGAAAATTATACCAACGGAAAGAGGTTGACGAACAGAGAACGTGAGCGCCGGAATCACCTTATTCGGAGTTATGGGTAAAAAGATACGGACGTTTCAAGCTCAGGGACTAGTCTGGAAAAATACTTCTACAAATAGGCCGCTGGTAGTTTAAACAGAACGTGTCTTTTCTGAAAATACGTTTTCCAGAAAGGGAAATGTATTCCCGGCCGAAGCAGAGGAAGAATACGCTTTCTGAGATTGATAGCGTACTTTCCCGAAAGGCGCTTTCGCGCGGGGAAAGCGGCTTCGCGGCGGGGCGCCGCCTCTTATCCAACGTGGCAGACTGGGCCACGCCATTCTCTCGCCGATAGGTGGGGCCGCGCGAGGAGGGGCTCGCCTGGCGTAGCGTCTTCAACCTCCCTCTCGGGATCGAGCGAGGCCGAGGGAGGGGATCGCCTCGACGGCGCGTCCGGCCACCACACGGCGCGCGCGACCTACCCAGACGCTCAGGGCGGAGAGGAGCTTCGGTCGTCGGCGGACACGGGGCTACAGTGGGGAAAAGAGGGGCCGAGACCATGGGGAGGCTCGGCGGAGCATGGAGATGTATTGGTGGTGAGGGAACGGAGAGGAAAGCTTGGGATCACCGGAATCGGGCGAGACCCAAGGCGGCGACCACGGGGACGGTGGTGGTCGACGAGGGGCTCTCGAGCGAAATGAGGAAGGGTTGGGGAGCCGTAGAGAGGTGGGGAGAGGCTGCTGATGGTCTCCAGAGGGTCGAGGGCGGACTATTTATAGCCGGGCGAAGGCACCCGAGCCGGGCACCGCCGAGCGAGTCCGGCAATGGCTCTGCTTGCCACAGCAGTCACGGGGACGCATGGGAAAGCGACGAGGAGGGTGCGGACGAGCGCGAGGGAGTCACGCAGACGAGCATGGCTCGAGGACAAGACGAGGAAGTGTACACCGGCAAGGAAGACGATGATGCACAAGAGCGCACTTTTCCGTTTGTTGGCACGGCTCACCGTAGAAGAAAACAAAGGGGGCCAGAGGTCCAGAGGGAAGGCGACGTCGAGTGGGAGCTTTTGGGCATTAATGGCGAGGTCAGAAATGGCGGAGCAGTGATGTCGACGACAACAGTGGCTAGACCACTGTTTTTGCTGGTTACACACGTGGTCACCACTGGCTTGGCTCGCTCTCGGGTTTTTACTAATGTAATTTCATGTCTACCGCGTAGTTCTTCCAGCGTGGAGTATTACTACGGTAAAGGATCGGGCAGAGAAAAATGGAGCTGAGTAAATCAAGCTCCACAAGTTTTCTGTTGCAAACTTGGCCACACTCTAGAGATTAAACCAGAGAGGGTAAAAGGTAAACTTGATGTCTGGGGGGCTTAGGGTAGAATGGAGTACGGTCCTAGGAGTTTTGAGGTAAATATGACAACTATTTACCATAGTTGATGTACAACCACCAAAGCTGACCCAGAAACTAAATCATGATTAAGCACCCAATAGGAGTAATGGATTGGGATATAACTTGGCAAATCCTGATGATTTGAACATACCGTGATGTTGTAAAAAGTTCATACCAAATGGACTCACCAAAATGGTACTTCCTTCACATCTACCATTTCGGTCCAATAACTTTAGAAAAATCCTCAGGTCAATTGGCTAGATGAAATGAGCCACAATCTTGTGGAGATGCATCATATAGATTGGAAGAGGCCTGATAAAATTATCAGCCATAATGGAGCAAGATAAAATACACTTGCTTCACGAACAAAAAATTTGGACAGAAAACAAGAATTGCTCCTGTGCTCATATAGTTCAATGAAATGAACTGAATTTGGGTGGAGGCTAATGATTTGAGATACTATAGAGGATGGAAAAGTTTCAACCCATTTGTAAGCACTGTGAAAGTACTTCCTTCACAAATTTGTATTCTGGTCAGAAACTTTGAAAAATTGCACAGGGAGCTAGGATGAATGGATTGAGCTCATATTTGGCATACATGGGTTATTTACCAATGTTAAACACCCTGCCAAATTGCATCTTAATTGGAATTAGGAATAAAGCACTTCCTTTGCAAAATTTCAGAGAAGGCAGAAACTTGAATTGGATCATGTGCCCAATTTTTGAACCGAAGAACATGAGATTAAGATGGAACTAGTGATTGACGGATCTCAGGTTCTGGCAGACCCTTAAGGTTCGAACTCTGGGGTGCGCATGGAGATCTTTCCCCTACCGGCTCGCGCTTCTATGGCTCGCATGAAATCTAGGATGGAAAGAAGAACACACAAAAGGACATGAGGTTTATACTATTTCGGGCAACCGATGTGGTGTAATACCCTACCCAAGTTTGTGGTGTGGTGGATTGCCTCAGGGGATGATGATGAAAAATACAGGGGGGAGAACGGCCTCGTGAGAGGTGTTCTTGAGCTGGTGCGGTGTGTTCTACTCGGTCTGGATCCCCCTCCCTCTATGGTGGCTAGTCCTACTTATAGAGGCCCTGGTCTTCTTCCCAAAATGTGAGCGGGAAGGTCACCAACAATTGGCCATTTTGAAGGGGAACATCTAGTACAAGTTATCTTGACCAAAGGTGGTCTTCGGCTGCCAAAAGCACTGGTGATGAGGCCGCCTTGGGCTCCACGATGACCTCCATCCTGCCGCTTTGTTGGTATTGGTCTCGTTGCACCGGAATGGTAAACTTTGCTCGATTCCTTGGACTGTGCTTGTTCCCTTTGCACCGAAGGGGAAACAAGGACACTACACAGGCCGGTGCCCGCCTGGCACCCGCTTGATCTCGATCGTCAAGGCTTGCGTCACGGGGTCCTCGCGAGGTGCCCCTGCCTTGATCTCTCTGCCTCCTCGCGAGCCTGCCTGATGAGGCTCCTCCTGAGGAAGCTTCCTGTCGTCCGCCCCGCAGGGCTTGGCCCCTCGCGAGGGTCTTGAGTTTGAACTGATGAAGCTGGGCCACACTGGGCCCCCACTCGAGCCACGCCGCAGGCCGCAGGCAGGCAAGTCTGGGGACCGCCGTTCCCAGAACGCCGACAGGGGCACTCGGGCCCGAGGCGCGCCTGAACTGGGCCTAGCAGAGAAGTGAAGGGGCAAGAGCGAAGTGTCGCGGGCCCCAATAGCCTGCGGCCTTGGGTGCCGCGTGGTGATAGATTGGACGTGGTTGTATGCGCTTCCCCATGATGCCTCGGTAACCGCACGACTTGACAAGTCCCTGCATGTAGAGAAATGGGTCATGATTACCTGCAATCGTGGTGGTCGGCGGTTGGCCTTCCCTAGCTATAATACGGGACTGTGTGAGCCTCGTTAGCGTGTCCCTTCCTGCTACTCCTTTTCTTCTTCTTGGCTACTCGCCATTCCCATGGCTCCGCCGAAGAGATTCTCGGCCGCGGAGAAAGGAAAAGCTCGTCCGGCAGGGTCAGACTCCCACTGACCAAGTGCAGCCGGGGCCGCCCTCACAAGTACCCCGCGGTCCCCGTAGTGGCTTCCCATGGCCATGGAGGCGGTTCCCTGCACGGTGGTGAGCGCCCGATTGCCGATGGGAGGCACGCCGTGGCCGCGAGCCCCCCCCCCCAGGCCGCGCTTCGCTCGGCGGAGGTGCTTCGTAGGTGAACTGCCGGCCGGCGCTCGGGGCGGCCTCTGGCTTCAGGGAGATGGTTGCTGCAGCAGGGCCTCCTGGGCTTCGCTGGAGGTCTCCGCTTCTGGGAATGCGGTCCTGACACGCGGCTGGCAAACGTTTGCCCATGCGCGCGGCCTGAGCCGGCGGTGCACCCTGCACTTCAAATTCGATGGTGACGCCACCCTCTATGTGAGGGTGTTCGGTAAAGACGGTCGCCGCGATGGGTGCTTCCCCGAAGACGATGACCGCGGCCGCCTGCCCAGCCCTGGTGCTGACCAGGATGAAGACGGCGGAAGGCGTGTAGGCGGTGGCACTCGGGGCTCGCCAAGCTTCGGCGACTCTTTCTCAGGAAGCAGCTCCTCTAGCGGTGGCCGCGACCAGCCCCCACGCCGTCGCGCCTGCCTGGGTGAATGTAGCGGGTCAGCCCGCCGTCGCGCCCCGGTGAAGCGAGAGGAGGGATCCTCCTGAGCCCCCAGAGGCAGCTCGAGCTTTCGCCGCAAGTTGGTGCTGAGCAAGTCGTGCCCATTTTGTTTTTCTTCTTTCCCTGCACAGAAAAAGAAGGTAGTATAGGGCCCTACGGGGGCGTCTTAGAACTGTTGTTGTTAATCATCATGCTGCTTCCGCTATTTCTTCACTATGTTTCCGCGCCGCGTGCCCATGTGCGGGAATTATTTATCTCAGTGGGGCTTGACGCGGTCCTCGCCTCCCGAGGCTAAGGCCTCGGCGCGCGCTTCATGTCCTGCAAGGATTAGGAGGAGGAGTAGCCTTCGGTCTAGTTGTGGGGGAAATCGGCCCAGGTCATGCGCTCGTGTCGTGATGCCCGTGGGGCACGGACTGGGAGGGGTGCTCCCGCAACGGACCCGGCCAGGAAAGCTTCAAACGATCGCGGCAGAAAACAATCACGAGGGCGCCCACGAACCTCCCTTGCAAGATTTGCGAGAGAAAACGAGGCAAGTGAATGAAAAAGATAAAGAGTCACAAGCCTGGACGGCATCAGCTCCAGTAAAACTTCAAACAGGAGCAAACAAGCTAACTATAGAAAGCAAATGAAAAAGCCGCGTCTGGCACCTATTCTAGTCTTCGACGTCTTCTCACCAGCGCGGAGCTAAGTGCTGCCACTGGGCATGGGCGGGAGCCCTCGAGGCCGGAGGGCGGCAGTCCGGAGACTCTGCGGCGTCTACAGCCCCACTCATTATTACGTGAGAGTGTCACGGGTGGCGAGCTTCATAGGCATTGGCCATGTTCACAGGCACTGGGCCTTTCCCAAAACGCGGCAGCTTCACAGGCATTGGCCTTCTTCACAGGCACCGGGCCTTTCCCAAAATGCGGCAGCTTCACAGGCATTGGCCTTCTTCACAGGCACCGGGCCTTTCCATAGGCGCTAGGCCTCACTCAGGGATAGAACCTCCAGAGATGTTGAATGTTCCACGCGTTCTGGATGGGTAACCCCTTCGGGGTCTCCAAGTGCACGGAGCCAGGCCTGGAAATACGAACAACCTTGAATGGGCCCTCCCACATGGGAGAGAGCTTGTGCAACCCCTCCCTGGAGAGAACCCGTCTGAGCACGAGGTCCCCTACTTCAAGAGTTCTGGGGCGGATGTTGCGGCAGTGGTATCGCCGCAGCGCCTGTTGATACCTCGCTGCTTGTAGCGCGGCTTCTCGATGGCGTTCCTCCCCCAGCACGAGATCTGTCCCCTGCATGGCGTCCTGTTGCGTCTCGTCGAATGCCAGGACCCGCGCGGAGTGATGACTGACCTCGTGAGGGAGGACAGCCTCTGCTCCGTAGACGAGGAAGAATGGGGTCTCGCCAGTCGGCTTGGCTGCGGTTGTGCGGATAGACCACAACACGGACTGGAGCTCGTCGTACCGGCCCCTGCCGCAAGCCTCCAGCTTCTTCTTGAAGGTCCTGGCTTTGAGGCCCCTCAGGACCTCCGCGTTGGCTCGCTCGGCCTGGCCGTTGCTCCGGGGGTGTGCCACCGAGGCGTAGCATATCTGCGTTCCAAGGTTAGCACAATACATTTTGAAGAGATTCTTGGTGAATTGCGAACCGTTGTCAGTAATGATGCGGTTAGGCACCCCAAACCGGCTCACGAGACCCTTGATGAACTTGACTGCGGAGCCTGCAGGGATGATGCGGATAGCTTCAACCTCAGCCCACTTGGTCTACTTGTCCACAGCGACGTAGAGGTAGCGATAGCCCCCTGGAGCCCGAGGGAACGGGCCCAGAATGTCTAGCCCTCAAACTGCGAACGGCCACGAGAGGGGTATAGTCTGTAGACCACGCGCCGGCTGATGGATCCGCCTAGCATGGAACTGACAGGCCTCACAAGCGTTCACTAGCTCAATGGCATCGCTGAGTGCTGTGGGCCAGCAGAATCCACTTCGGAACACCTTGCCGATGAGGGTTCACGACGATGAGTGGTTCCCACAGTCTCCGCTATGTATGTCCGCCAGCAGCTCCTTCCCTTGCTCTCTAGAGATGCAATGTACGGACACGTCATTCGGTTGCTTCCGGTAGAGCTCCCCATCCTTGATGCAATAAGTCATGGCCTGTCGCGCTACACGCTCTGCCTCCTCCTCGCCTCCGGCAGGGTCCCTTGCATCAAGTAGTTCTTGAGCTCTGCGATCCAACACCCTTCCTGAGGCTCTAACACCGGGATCAGGCGTGCCCCTTAAGCCGGGCCGCAGGCCAGAGCTCCCGAGGTAGGCGGCTGAGGGAGATCCTCCCTTGGTTGCGCCGTGCTCGATAGTGATGGTGCCACCGAGGGTTTGAAGAGCCGCTCCTCGAAGACGCCAGGCTCCTGAGGCAGCCGCCTGGATGCCCTCTTGGCAATGTCATCAGCCTCTTGATTGGTGCCGCGAGGCACATTCTGCAACTCCAGCCCCCAGAACTGCTTCTGCATCTTGCGAACCTCAGCGAGGTAGGCTTCCATGTGCTCATCCTTTGGTTTGTATATCTTGTTGGAGAAGTTGATGAGGAGCTACGAGTCCCCTTGATGATTGCGGCTTTCAAGCCTTCTATTAGGCCTTCGTACTCTGCTATGTTGTTGGAGACCTTTTCTCCATGCTGGAAACAGAGTTGCACGATGTAGTAGAGTTTGTCCTGGGTAGGGGATATGAGCACTGCGCCAGCACCCGCGCCGTGTCGGGAGAATGGCCCATCGAAGTACATGACCCAGCCATTTGGTGCCTCACATCCCGGGGAAAGTGATCGGTCCTCGCCTGCCTCGAGACCCGGTGCTTCCATTCAGCGACTGTCCCAGCTGAGTTGGGGCTCCTGAGTACCCTTTCCAAGGGGTATGCTGAGACGACTTTGATGGGGTGGCCTCGGAAATAGTGTCGTAGCTTGCATGAGGCCACTAATAGCGCGAGAAGGAGTTTTTGAGGCATGGGGTACCGCGCCCTTGCGTCCCGTAGCACCGTGCTGACGAAGTACACAGGATGCTCGATGAGGTTGAAGGTGCTGGCGCAGCTTGCATCCTACAGAGGTCGAGGCGTCTCTTGATATAGTGGAGCCCCTAGTGCTTGGTCGCTTGGAGAGGCCTCTCATGCCATGGGTGCGTTCTCCTGCTGCGGTTATTCCCCTCCGGCTGCGGTCGTGGTCCTCGCGAGGCCCTCTTGGCTTTGCTTTGCTTGAGCCTGGACGGCTGCTGCGGCCTTGGTCCGACGCTCCTCCCTGACCGCCACCAGGGCTGCGCTAGCGGAGTAGGGGGTGGCCGCAAGGTAGAGCACCAGGGGCTCCCGTGGACACGGAGGTACCATCACTGGTGGGCTGGTAAGGTACCTCTTGAGATCTTGGAATGCCTTGTCGGCCTCTTCAGTCCATTCGAAGGGGCCCTTCTTCTTCATCAGCTTGAAGAAGGGCAGTGCTCGTTCCCCCAGCTTCGAGATGAAGCGCCCTAGCGCGGTTACATGCCTGGTGAGCTTCTGCATCCCTTTGAGGGTCCTTGGTGGGCTCATGTCTTCGACTACTTTGACCTTCTCTGGGTTGGCCTCGATGCCCCTGTGGGACACGAGAAAACCTAGGAGCTTGCCCGAGGGGACCCCCAACACGCACTTCTCCGGCTTGAGCCGTAGGTCCACATCGTTGAGTCCCGCAAAGGTTTCTTCCAGGTCTTGTATCAGGGTTTTTGTCTCCCGGGACATCACCACAATGTCGTCGACGTAAGCTTCAGCGTTCCTCCCGAGCTGCCGGCCTAAGGGGATGTCCATCAGCCACTGAAAGGTTGCGCCTGTGTTGCGCAACCCAAATGGCATGCACGTGTAGCAGTACACTCCACATGGGGTCAGGAAAGTCGTTTTTTCCATGTCTTCTACCGCCATCTTGATCTGGTGATAGCCCAAGAAGGCATCTAGGAAGCACAATAGGTCACACTCTATGATAGACTCGACTATCTGGTCAATGTGGGGGAGCGGAAACGGATCCTGTGGGCAGGCTTTGTTGAGGTTGGTGAAGTCGACACACATGCATTCCTTTCCTCCCTTTTTCGGCACAACGATGGGATTAGCCAGCCAATCAGGGTAGCGGACCTCGCGGATAACTCCTGCCGCTTCTAGCTTCCGGGTCTCTTGAACGATGGAAGCTTGTTTCTTAGTGGACTGTCACCTCGTCTTCTGATTCACGGGGCGCACGTTGGGGCACACGTCAAGGTCATGCTCAATCACACCCCTCGGGACCCCTTCTAACTGATCAGGTTCCCATGCGAACACCTTCTTGTTCGCACGCAGGAACCTCACCAGGGCCTTCTCCTGCTCGGGCTCGAGGTTGGCTCCTATGGTGAAGGTAGCGTCAGTGGACCCGTCCTCGTCGACCGGTACCTACTTGGTTTCCGCCTTGTCTTGGGTGAACAACTGCTTATTTTTAGCTGGCGCAGCCCCCTTGGGCTCAAGGGCGTCGGTGCTGGTGGGCTGCGCCACCACGGTCGCCCTGAAAGCAAGCTTGAGCGCCTGCAGCGCATCCCTTGTATCTCCTGACACGAGAATGACGCTGCTGCTCCTGGACATCTTCATGAGGTTGTACGCCGGGTGAGTTGCTACCATGAACCGGGCCAAGGCTGGATAGCCGAGGATGGCGTTGTAGGAGAGGCCGATGGGGGTGATGTCGAAGTCGATCAGCTCTGTGCGAAAGTTGTCGTGGGTGCCGAAGGTCACTGGGAGGCGGATCTGTCCCAAGGAGGCAGTGGAACCAACTCAGACACCCGACAAAGGCCTGCTAGGCAGAAGCCGATCCAGCGGCACGTGGAGGAGGCTGAAGGCCTCCACCGAGAGCATATTGAGGCCGGCACCACCGTCGATGAGGGTCCTGGTGATGGCCACCTGGCAGATGGTGGGGGTGCACAGCATTGGGAGCACGCTTGAACTGATGGGGTTGAAGGGGTGATCATCTGAGTCGAAGGTTAGATCGTCCTCGGGCGCCACCCAGCCCGGTGGGGCTTCTCGATGCTTGGAGGCGGTGCTGATCCGGCGGGTGAACAACATGACGTGGTGGCTCGAGGGTGGTGCCTGTGATCCACGCAGGAGAGCTGCGATGACGGGCGGCACTTGTGCGGCATAACAGGCGAGGAAGAGGTCGCGCAGCTCCTCCCAGGAGGTCACAGAAGCCGTCGGAAGGTGGAGGAGCCACGCGCGTGGGTCACCGGCGAGGGCCATGGGAAACCAGTTTGCCGTCACCCGGTCGTCACCCCGGCTTTGAGGACGGCCTCCTCATACGCCCGTAGGAAAACCAGCGGATCCGTCGTGCCATTGTAGTGCGGCAGCATCTCAGGCTTGAACTTGTGCGGCCACTACACCTGTCGCAAGGTGGGGGCCAAGGCTCAGAGCCCCCCGGCCCCAGTACCGGCATCGGCTACCGGAGCGGGCGGCGCGTTGTCTGCCATGAGGGCGAAACACGATGTTGGTGGAGAACGGGTCGTCGAGAGGGAGAACTCCGGCGCACCCCTACCTGGCGCGCCAAATGTCCGATCTCGGGTTCTGGCAGTGCCTTAAGGTTCGAACTCTGGGGTGTGCACGGAGATCTTTCCCCTACTGACTCGCGCTTCTATGGCCCGCAAGAAATCTAGGCTGGAAAGAAGAACACACAAAGGACACGAGGTTTATACTGGTTCAGGCCACCGATGTGGTGTAATACCCTACTCTAGTGTGTGGTGTGGGGGATTGCCTTAGGGGATGATGATGACCAATACAGGGGGAAGAACGGCCTCGCAAGACGTGTTCTTGAGCTGGTGCGCTATGTTCTACTCGGTCTAGATCCCCCTCCCTCTATGGTGGCTAGTCCTACTTATAGAGGCCCTGGTCCTCTTCACAAAATGTGAGCGGGAAGGGCCCCAACAATTGGCCATTTTGAAGGGGAACATCTGGTACAAGTTATCCTGACCAAAGGTGGTCTTCGGCTGCCAAAAGCACTGGTGATGATGCCGTCTTGGGCTCCACGATGACCTCTGTCCTGCCACTCTGTTGGTCTTGGTCTCGTTGCACCGGAATGGTACCTTTGCCCGATGCCTTGGACTGTGCTTGTTCCCTTTGCACCGACGGGGAAACAAGGACACTACACAGGCCGGTGCCCGCCTGGCGCCCGCCTGATCTTGATCGTTATGGCTTGCGTCACGGGCTCCTCGCGAGGTAACCCTGCCTTGATCTCTCTGCCTCCTCGCGAGCCTGCCTGATGAGGTTGCTCCTGAGGAAGCTTCCTGTCGTCCGCCCCGCAGGGCTTGGCCCCTCGCGAGGGTCTTGAGTTTTAGCTGATGAAGCTGGGCCGCACTGGGCCCACTACTAGGAAAAGGGATATAGATAGGATTGATAGTAATGGCGCACCATGGAAGTAGTGCACCACTACTATATACTAATGGCGCACCTGTTGGTGATGCGCCATTAGTGTGGAAGACACTAATAGCGCACCAGAAACAGGGTGCGCCACTAGTATTAATTTTTTTCCATTTTTCCATACATACTAATGGCACATCAGGTCGACAATGCGCCATTAATAGTTCTAACTAGTAATGGCGCACCAGGCAGAGAGTGCGCCATTACTGTATTTTTTTTCTTATTCTTTTTTTTTGCAAAACTACTAATGGCGCACCGTTTCACAGTGCGCCATTACTAGTTTAAACTAGTAATGGCGCACTATTACACGGTGCGCCATTAGTATATATATTTATATTTTTTACTTTTTTGCAAAACTTCTAATGGCACTTCATGCTAATGATGATGATGATGATGATGATGATGATGATGATGAGGCGATTGTATTTAAATCGTAGTCTTCATTTCTCGATTGTATTTCCTGGGCACTTTTTGATATCATGAATATTTTTAAATTTCATGGGCACTTTTTGAATTCATGAGGACACTTGATCTCGATCCCCCTCCATCTCGATCTCGATTCCCCCTCCATCTCAATGTCGAACCCCCTCCATCTCGATCCCAACCGCACCCTCCCCCGCTAGCTCCACCGCCGCCGACGACCCACCGCAACCCTCCCCCGCTCCACCGCCGCCGACGAGCACCCCCCCCCCCCGCACCCTCCCCCGCTCCACCACCGCCAACGGGCACCCCCCGCACCCTCCCCCGCTCCACCGCCGCCGCCGATGATATTTTCAAGTAACAAATTTGAACATATTTTGAAAAAATTTATTAGTGTTTTTATAAAAAAATATTACCGCTATGATTAAAACAAAATTCTAATGGCGCACCGAGGGGTGGTGCGCCATTAGAATAGTCGTACTTATGGCGCACGAGGGGGTGGTGCGCCATTAGAAAGCTTCCCCCCACACTAAATTCTAATGGCGCAGCACCCCTCGGTGCGCCATTAGAATAGTCATACTTATGGCGCACGAGGGGGTGGTGCGCCATTAGAAAGCATCCCCCCACACTAAATCCCCTGTCTCTCTAATCTCTCCCCTGCCTCATCGATCTCACCCGCTGCCCTCCGGCCATGTTCGCCGTCCCCCTCGCCGCCCCCCTCGTCTCCTTCGCCGCCCCCGAGCAGCGTGGCCAGTCCAGACCAGGGAGGAGTGCCCCACGCACCCACCCGACCGCGCCGCCGCCTCATCTCCTCCCACCTCTCGCCCCTCCGGCCGGATCGGCGGAACCCCCCCCCCCGCCTCCCGCCGCCTTCCTGCGCCGCCCACTCCGACCTCGCCGTCCCCGAGCAACAGCAGCAGCAGCAGCAGCGCTCCGCCCCCTCGCGCTAGCCTAGGGCTTCCGCTCAGGTATCGCCCCCTGTGACCTTGGCCACTTCGTTGCCTCCCTGTAGAGCAGAGATTCTACTGCTTGTCTTGTGTTTTTCTGGGTTGCTGCATGCGCGCGAGAGAGGAACTTACTCCCAGTGAACTTACTAGCATTTTACGTTATTGCTTGATTACTAGCATTGGGTAGCAACAGTAAACCTTACTTCGTGTATATTCACCTAGGTTACATCACCACAGCTCTATTTAAATCTCATTGCCAAAATTATATCTAGCAAATATCATCTCTGGCACTGCTTGTGCTTCTATGTGTTTGTAAATTGAAAACCTGGAGTAGAACAAGTCCATGCATCACAATTTATCATAATCTATTCCCCAAGCTATCACAATCTATCATAATTTATGTGTCCAGCTATCATAATTTGATTAGTTCCATAAATTTGTATGACCACAGATTTAGAAAATTTTCAGAGATTTGTATGACCAAAGATACAGTTCAGATTTGATTAGTTCCCTAAATTTGTATGACCAAATATATATTTCAGATTTGTATAGTTTCAGAGATTTGTATGACCAAAGATACAGTTCAGATTTGAATTGTTTCAGAAATTGGTATGACCAAAGATGCTATTGTATATAAATGGGCTGCTGTAGAACTGTTCTTCATCTTTACAGTGTTGTTGTATAGAAATATGCTGAATTTTCTGCTCTGATTGTTGCTCAAAGAAATTTAGCAAAAAAATGGGGTCCTGGGAGACGCCGCTGCTGCTTGAGGCCCTTGAGAGGCCCTTCGTGTCGTGATGATTTTGCAGGTACCCCGAGAGGCCCTTGAGTTTGCCGGAATGTCGATTAACTTCTGTTCCGGCAAATTCGGGTACTCCATATGTCCTATTTTCAGCAAAGGTCATGTTGAATTTTTCCGTGAATTTTAGCATGACATTGCTAAAAATCGGACATATGAGGTACTTGCTACTAATGCATGGGCCGGGGTATCTTAGTACTTAATTAAGTAGGATCAACTGCCCCCTTTATTCTTGCTGTATTAAACCATAGGTGGCAATAGAGCCAAGTGATTAGTGCCAAGTGATTAGGCCCAACCTAGGGTGCCTCGGCATCGATAAACCCTAAATGATCAAAACTTAACTTGGCTGCCCCGGATGCCTCGGTGTCGGTGAGAACCTAAATGATGTACGCTTAGGCTTTTAGGGTGCCTCGGCATCGACAAACCCTAAATGATGAAAGCTTAGGCTTTTAGGGTGCCTTGGTGTCGACAAACCCTAAATGATGAGACCATGATCTTGTTCCTTGACAATAACCAACTTTTTGACCAAACTTTTTTCCTATTTAGAGCGAAACATGGCCCACAACGATGAGGCCGGTGGTTCGGGCGGCAAGCAATTCTGGGAGCTGTCCCAGGATATGTCGTCATCATCATCGGACAACGAAAGTCTACCGGCGGAGTGCGACTGGTGCCACGACGATCGAGGTCTGTGCGACATGCCTCACCTGGACGATGATCGGCACTTCAGCGTTAAGCTCGAGGAGACCTTCGAAGTTGAAACGGTACACAACGACGACAAGTGTTATTTTCATAATAAAGCATGACTTCAACTATTTCAACATGTAATTTTCATCTTTTACAATTCGAGTATAGCTTATCCCATGCCATGCAAGACGCTATGTCTTGGAGAGGATGGATTTTCAAGACCATGAAATTTCTGAAACAAAGAAAATTCACCTAAGGACTCATCACGATGTGGACTTTGAAGTAAATCTATATAATTCTGAGAGCGTAACCCATTTTGGTTGCAAAAATTGGGAAGCATTTTGCAAGATGTATGGTTTTGTTGAGGGTGTGCTTATCACCATGGATCTTGGTAATACTGACATCAACCAAGACAATATGGACATTTGGGTCCTTGTTGATACGCCTCGAGTTCTACCGCTATGTGAGTTTCTCAAACATAGTTATTAGCTAACTTATATTGTTTGTTTCAAAATAGTTGACAGCTTATTTCCATTGACAGCTTATTTTTATTGTTCAAAGAATGTGCGGGAGATGGTAGACAAAACCCACTACACCGATGGCTCCGAATTAACAACTTACAAGGAGAAAAATCATTTGGTCGGATTTTGTACTGACATTGAGAATTACAATATCTACAATCAAACTCCTCAACATTATGGTAAATACATGCCACTAGTGCATGTGTTCAACTACGGTAACTACCATGGAGATACCCTGGTAAGATTTTTACTATTATGACATCCGTGCATCTTTTGCATACTTCTAAAACTAGTACATCATTGCTAACTATGAAGTTATTACTATGTTTTTCAATAGATAATCCCAGAGAATTGTGTGGCTCATATGATGTATCTGAAAGGTAGTGTTAATGTTTTGAACATACAGCCAGGTCATCCTATGAATCTCAACTGTCCATACGAGATTTCTAAAAGAAGTGGAGACATGAAAATCAAAGGATGGAAAAAATGTATGGACAGTCGTAAGGAGCTTCTTGGAAGCAAAAGGAAGCGAAGCGCAAGAATTGGAGACAGGATGTTCTCCATTCTCCATAATGGAGAGTCAGGGTCTATATTGTTTTATGCTATTTTAGCTTAAATAGGGTATTTAGGTCCTGCCTAATACTGATGATCATGTTCTAAGAACAATTAAGTAGGGTTGGTTCGAAGACTATCAAGATGATGATCGTATGACTTGTTATGAATAACGAGTAGAAGTTGTATGATGATGATTAGTAGGACTTGTTAGGATTAGTATTACTTCCGACAAACTCGATACTCGCGGTCTTGAGACTTGTAATGTTTTATCTTTGTTCAGTCTTTTGAATTCGGAGACTAATATGATGAATTGTATTCGGAGACTAATCTTCTATTGTATTCGATGAATCTGATGTTGCTGTGTGTTGCTGTCTATATTCTGTCTAATAATATATTTTATATTCTGTCTAATAATATATTTTGTAACCTGCGCAAAAATCAGAAAAGGAAAAAAAACCAAATATTCATACTAATGGCGCATCACCACCAGGTGCGCCATTAGTATGCCAAAGGATACTAATGGCGCATCAACAGAGAATGCGCCATTAGTATGACAAAGCCATGCTTACGTATGGCCCCCGGGTGGCACACTAATGGCGCATGCTGTTACATACTAATGGCGCACTAGTTGGTGCGCCATTAGTATACCAGATACTAATGGCGCACCTGTGGTTCGCCATTAGTAAGATATACTAGTGGCGTGCTACTAATGGCGCACTAGTAATGCGCCATTAGTAGGCAAAACCAGGGCACCATTAGTAGGCCTTTTCCTAGTAGTGGCCCCCACTCGAGCCACGCCGCAGGCCGCAGGCAGGCAAGTCTGGGGACCCCCGTTCCCAGAACGCCGACAGTGATTATATAGCAAGGACAAGCTCCACAATTTATGTGGGAATTTTCTCTGCTATAAAAATAGTAGTTCCTTTGGAAAATGGCAGAAATGCAATATTGGCATTAAATAGGAAAAGGCAATTTTCCTTATTTAATTTTGGCCAATATACTTGCCATAGCTTGGATTAGGCATAAGCATCAACTCCACCAATTCTCATGAATTTAGGAGATGGCTACCTATGCCTTCGGATTTTATTCCTCGGAAAGGCAAGAAAAGGAATAAATCATAATTCAAAAATATTGCATTGGACTTCGCGATATTTTTGCATATCCAAGGTTCAGAAAGATAGGGTGATCTCTGGGAACAATTGGGAGGATGAACAGATCAAGGAAAATGATGGCTCCTTTGTATGCACAAAGGGCATATCTAAATTCCAAAAATTTGGAATTAGGGTTTGAAAGGATTTGAGCTGATGCAAATGAGGGCTTGCCCACTGAAAAAGACATGTACACGGTTTTGAAAGGATGGAAATGACAAAATTTCTCAGAATCATCCAGTAAACTCAGGAGAAAATCTTGAAGGTGAGAGCCAGGAAGGAATAACAGCACAAAAATCGATAACCCAATTTTGGGGCTGTTACAACCATTCAACAGGCTATCTTACTTACAATCCTATTGGGAATATTTGGCAGCTACTGCTACTTGGTCATATACCAAATTAACGGGCACTTCTTTCCCATCTGACCCTAAAGGTCAGACCCGGGCCATGTGATTCGGATCAAGCTTGGTATACCGTGTCTTCACCATGGCCCATGCCTCTCACCGACGCTCCCGGCAGGCCGATACTTTCCATCATCGGATACATTGTTGCGCTCCCTTGAATAGCTCTACAAGCTCCTCCATACTTCCTAGAGGGGAGGTGGATGGCCATAAGGCCTTAGCAACACTCCGCATTGCCTGCCGAGCTTTCTTGTGCATTTGCGACAGCCCCTGTAGCAGATCATCCGACAATCTGGACATTTCCTCTTCGGGATAGCCTATCAGCATACCTGCAAACTTAACTTTGTCAGTACCTTTCATCTCCGAAGTATTATAAGGTAAGTTCGATCACATACTGAATATGCCGCCTCATAGCCTTTTATTCTCCTTCACGGAGTCGGCCAGGTGGCCCCGCACATCTTTCAGTTCCTCGCCTAGCTGGATGTTGGAATCCTGGAGTTTTTTTTTCTCCTCTCCGACTCGGGTCAGAACGCGCTCACCTGCGGCATGTAGTCATTTTTCCTCTTTCTCGCCCACTTGAGCGGCCTTCAGTTTCTCTTCCAGTTGGTCCGATGACACTGTTATGAGACAAGCGACAGTATTAGCACAGCTGGCATATAATATTCGTTTCTCGATGGAGGGAAACATTACCAGGAGACGCCTTCTTGGATTTCTCCAGTTCGGCACGGGCAGCAGTTAGCTGCGTCTGACACTTTTCTAGCTCCTGGGCTAGCAGGTCGTTTTTCTCCATAAGAACCTGGTGATACAATGATAATTAAATCAGTTGTACCAACTGCTTCAAGTCTCGGGGGCTACTGGCATATGGTTATCATATTCGGACAAAGTAAACTTACCCGCGCATATTTTAAATGATGCTTTGTAGCTCTCTTAAGCCCATCTCGAGCAGCTCGGATATATGCATCAGCCGAGCTGAAGTCATTAAAAGCCTCTTCCGAAAAGCTGGGGTCTTGTAAAATGGCCTTTCGGCAACGATGATTCATGGAGCTCTCCACTTCCGAGTTAGTGACGGATACATCATCTGAATCCTCGGCTGGAGGCCAGTCCGGCATTAACCCTGTATCAGCCCCCAACTTTATGGCAGGATCTGGAGCCTAGCTGTGGGAAGTATGACCGGCTTGACCCCCGAATATAGTCCGGCACACCTTTTTCCTAATACAGGATAAACAGAAAGGTCACAGTTGGATGTGACTGCCAAAGTGCATATGTGCAAACCCATACCTCTTTCATGAAGGCTCAACCTATCTTCGTTTGCCTTCCTCTCTGAAGGCTTGCCCCGTGTGGGGGATGCTCTCTTCGGAGATGCCCCTGGGGCAGCATGGCGCACCGAACGCCTCCCCTTTCGAGCACATGACAGTGCAGTGGTGGAGGAAGAATGAGAAAACTCTCTTGGACAAGGTATCTCCGAATTACTTACATGTGAAGCGGGAAGGAGACCGGGGTAATCGGCAATGATGGGTACATTTGTACCATCATAGCTCGTTCGATAGAATATTCCATCCTCGAGCTCCACAAATATGTCCATATCTTCTTCATATCTGGGGTCAAGATCCCGGTTGCGATTCTTCGGCTGAGGGGCAGGGTCATGGATCCGCTCGACAGATTTTTGCCATTCCTATTATGAGCGGATAGTATACTACCCGTCAAAAATAATTCAGGGAGAGGAGTAAAATAGTGGAGTTAAAAGCTTACCCAGCTAGGAGGATTATACATGGAAAATCCATCTCGATATTACAGACGGGTGAACTCCTCCGTCTTCCCTTTATATAGTTCAGCCAATATTTTGGCCAAAGCAGCAGGGATCTTTGGGCCCTTCCGACCGCAGCGTGAGGCATCGTCTTCCCCGTTGTAGTACCACATGGGTAGCCCTCTGTATTGGAGTGGTTGGACCACCCGCGCTATGGAGATGGCCATTACCTCGACTATTGACAATCCGGACTGGGCAAGCATCTTAATCTTGCCCAGCAGCAGACTGATCTCTGCACTATCCTCTTCCTCGAGGCTCCAAGGACGCCAGCTATGGCATTTCTTCAATGGAGCACTTGAAAATTCGGGAAGGCCCATATGGACAGGGTCAGGAAGAGCAACGTCATTGATATAGAACCATTCGAAAGGACATTCTTCGGAAGCCTTCTTTGGCGTGTCGGACAGGTATCCGGTGCTAGGGATGCGCCACACCTCGGCTCCCCCCACTTCAAATATTGACCCTCCTTGATTGCGAGGGACAAGGCAGAACAGTCTTCTCCATAAATCGAAGTGGGCCTCATAGCCAAGGAATAGCTTGCATAGAGCGACATAACCCGCAATATGAAGGATATAGGCGGGAGTGAGACTGTGCAGTTGGAGGCCATAATAGTCCAGTAGACCTCGGAGAATGGGATGGATCAGAAATCTGACACCTCTTAACAAGAAGGGGACAAAGCATACTCATTCTCCCGTGGATAGATTGGGGAAGTTCTCCGCTTGAGCCCCGCCATTGAAGGACGTCATCCCGGCTCGTATAGGGACCAAATCCGTGGGGGGAAGAAAGCCCTGTGTTTGTAGCTTCACCAACTGACTGTGAGAAACTGAGCATCTCCCCCAATTCCCCTTTCAGAGTTGTGGGGACGAGAGGAAGAGCTGCGAGCGCTAGCCATGTTGGGGTAGTTCTGGTCTGTAAGCTCTGAAGATATCTTCCGTGGATTTAGAGGGGATCTGAGATCTATTCTCTTTAAATAGGAACCTTTCTGGTATGGTCAGGGTGGTATATGTAAAAATACCTTGACCTCTTGTGTTCATTCCACACGTGGAAGCTGGAGCCAGGAAGGCACGGAAGCCGAGGGGTGCCACATTAAATGGACGACCGAATACATCACTTTAAAGTCATAAGTGGAAGAACCTACCTTGCAATGCCGAAGACTATCTGTATGATGAACACCTAGTCATTGAAGCCTGTTTTGGAGGCTACTGAGGGATTCCTCGACTAAGCGGTCATCGGGCGTCCGACCTATTGTATATGGGCCGGACTGATGGGATGTGAAGATATGAAGACGGAAGACTCTACCCGTGTCCGGATGGGACTCTCCTTGGCATGGAAGATAAGCTTGGCGATCAACTATGAAGGTTCCTTTCTCTGTAACCGACCTTGTGTAACCCTAGATCCCTCCCATGTCTATATAAACCAGAGGGCTAGGTCCGTAGATACCCCGAATCCTCATAATCATAGCCAGACTATACTTTTAGGGTTTAGTCATTACGATCTCGTGGTAGATCAACTCTTGGAATACTCATATTAATCAAGATGAATCGAGCAGGACGTAGGGTATTACCTCCATAGAGAGGGCCCGAACCTGGGTAAAACATTGCGTCCCTCGTCTCCTGTTACCATCGATCCTAGACGCACAGTTCGGGACCCCCTACCCGAGATCCACCGGTCTTAACACCGACAGCCGCTGCGACCGTCCTTCTCCTCCTCGATTGGTAATGTGTGTATTGAATCACCTATAAGTACATGTGCAGTTCCAATTTTGTCCATACCTACCCTTCAAATTTCCTGGTTGCTATTGTTCCCATAAAAGTAATTGGTTATAGACTCCATTGTTCAACAAAATATCAGCTTGTAATTGTGCGTTGCTCCTCTATCGCGTTGTGCTTGGCTAGGTTCTTCATCTACAACAAGTAGTGTGAGAAATGATGGAAAGTTTTCTAGAACTAGCAATATGCCCATGTGTTGCATGGAAAATCAAGATGCATTTGTATGAGTAGTTTATCTTGTAGGACAAAAGGATGAATGAGGGAAGGCCTTATTTGCAAATCAGGAGAGGGGTGTGGGTATCTTTCTGCAAATAGCCATAGTTTCCTTCCTATCCGTAGGATATAAATCGGACGGCCTATATTGCAGGATGGCAGGCACACCATCGTCACCAACTCTGTTTTTAAAAGAAAAAAAGAGTAGAGATTAGAGAAATAGAGATAATATTAGATATAATAAATATAACAGTAGAGAAGAGAGTAGAGATAAATATTAAAAATAAAATAAATATAACAGTAGAGAAGAGAGTAGAGATGGTAGGAACATCGAGAAAGGATCGCGCGCGCAGGGGAAAAAGCGGTTGGGCACGCGCTAGTTTTGGCGCGCTACGTCTAGAGTGCTTTATAAAATCCAACGCCCTCCCACCGTTCTCTCCCCGCTCCGTGCCTCGCCACCGCTCTCTCCCCGCTCTGCGCCTCGCAACAACTCTCTCCCCGCTCTTTCTTGCCTCACCGCCGTCGCGCCACCATGCCGCCGCGTCGCCAGGAAACTTGGGGATACCGTGGCGCCTGCGCGCGCCCCTCCGGTGGCTTCTCCACCGAGATCCGGTTCCGCGGGATGCGCCTCGGCCTCAGCAATTTTGACACTGCCAACGAGGCCGCACGCGCGTACGATGCGGCGGCATGGCACCTCCGGTGGCCTCATAGAACATTGAACTTCCCTAACGTGCAAACGCGGGAGCGGGCGCAGGAGCTCGCGCATCAGCCACGGCTTATCACCGACGAGGATCGTCGTGACAACCGGAGGTGGGAGCACCGTCTCGGCATCTTCGAGATGGACGATGAAGCCATGGCGCTGTGGTGCCAATGCTTCCCACATGACATCATCAACGAGTGTGAGTTCTACGGGCAAAGGAGGGCGGAGAGGGAGAAGAGGAGGGAGGAGCGAACCGCCTATCGCGAGGACAAGCGCACGTGAAAAGCGGTCGGTCAATTGAACATGAGGCTAGGAGCAGCGTCGCCCTGGGAATTCTACAACGATCAGTATCTTCACGCCTACATTGAGATGTCGGATGACGACATCACCGAGGAGCGGTCGGACGACGAGGGGTAGTTGAACTATCTATGTCTCTACTCTCTATCTCTAATTCTCAATTTCAGCACTGTAAACGCTTCTTTAATGTGCCGCACATTGTGCTTCTGTTGGAGATGCTCTAACATGGCAGACGAGTGCTTTAATGTTGCCCACAAGATGCGTGAGTATTACTACTAGTATATTTTCCTTGCCATGTTGAGATTTTCAAACAACGAGTGTGAACATGCAGAGGAGCAATGAAGACCAAACACGGGATATTGGGGACATCTTCATGGAGCGTGGCAAGTTAACGAGGAGTTGTACTGAACATGTAAAATGAGCTTTGGTAAGTAACACCCTTTCAATTACTTTTATTTAGCCTCGTGTTCTTTGATGTGTATATGTTGTAGTTTCTGTTCCTCTTAGCCTCGTGTTCTTTGATGTGTAATGAGAAGGGTCTTAATCGTCCTAGTGCTTTTGGTTTTAGCTTGATGTAGGAAGTGGGTGTTCTCACCATGTAGTCTGTTTTTATATTTTTCCTTTTGAATTCACTTCTCTGAGTCCTATTTATCTGGCTACTAAGTGGATCTGGGTTGCTCTGAGTATTGATCTAAAAAAGAAGTAACTTCATGTCAGGATGCAGTTCCTACGAGGAGGGAAGTATGGTCAACCTCGGGATCATGTTTCCAAAATGAGGATGGATTACACACAAGGTGCCAGTTCCCTAATGATGCTGGATTAGACACAAGGTGCAAATTCCTAGATGATGCTAGATTACACACAAGCCAGGTGGGACTACAAAAAAAATACACTTCCGTGATGATACGTGTTTGTCACAGTAGGTCGCTTTTTTGTCATGCATGTAAATCCATGACAAATTTATGACAGAATCAAGAAAGTCATACATGTGTTGTCGTAGAAGTGTTCCATGACATTACCAAAATTATCATCACGGAAGTGTCCACTTCCATGACGATAAATCGCGTGTCAAAGAAGTGCTTATGTCAAGGGTGACCGACACATGGCATCTACCGTAATGGAACGCCGTTATGCTATCGGGTCGGGTTTTGGATCCAATAACCCGTTAACAGCCCCGACCAATGGGGATTTTCCACGTGTAAAATCATCATTGGCTAGAGGAAACACGTGTGGGCTCATCGTCGGGACAGATGTAATCCACTCACTGGACAGAAGGAGCCTATGATACATCAACACGTGGCATGGCCAAACAAGCTTAAATGGGCCAGCCCAACTAAAGGCCCACAAGATTTTGCGGGCCATAATGGGCCAGCCCAGCTAAAGGCCCACGAGATTTTGCGGACCATAATGGGCTGGCCCAGCTAAAGGCGCACAAGATTTCGCAGGCCATAATGGGCCGGCCCAGGTACAGGCCCACAAGATTTTTGTGTGCCATAATAGGCTGGCCCAAGTAAAGGCCCACAAAATTCTTGCGGATCATAATGGGCTAGCCCAGCTAAAGGCCCATGAAATTTCGCCGACATTAATGGGTCGGCCCAGCTGTAGGCCCACAAGATTTTGAGGACCCTAGTAGGCCGGCCCATTAACTGGCTGCCATGTTTTGGGCCAAATGTCGGCCCATATTTGATACAGTCTATTAATGGCCTGCCACGCTCCGGGCCTAATAGTGGCCCATATGAGATCCGGCCCGTTAAAAGCCTACCACGTTCTGGGCCAAATTACGGCCCAGATCAGGTCCGACCCTTTAAGAGGTTTTGGGCCTAATTATGGCCCATATCAGATTCGGCCCGTCAACTAGACACTATGCTTTTGGGCCCACTTGCTAAAGGCCCACTTAGTAATTCGGCCCGATATTAGTTTTGGCCTGTTAAGGGCCCGTTTAACATTTCGGCCCTATATTAATTTCAGCCTGTTAAAAGCCCGTCATATAGTTGGGCCTAACTATGGCCCGGTTTGCATCCGGCCTGCTCGCAGCCGATATCTGATTGGGCCAAACAAGGACCGAGACCATTTTTCGGCCTGTTAAAGCCCGTGATTTGATTCACACAATCATGGCCCGGGTTCCTTTCGAGCTGCTACCGGCCCGTGAGCTGATCGACACGTTTCAGACCCAACCTACATCGTGATTGCATGACGGCCCGATTTATGTACCGTAATTTTACGGTTTGGCCGGTTTACTACGAAGACAGGATATATATACAGTAAAATAACTGCAGCATTGTGAATAAGAAAAAACCTATACTATACAATAAATAAATTACGCCATATTACATCCACTGGGGATCAAAGTTCACCACTATAATAATAAAGCACAAGCAGACAACAGATTACATACACTGGGCATCAAAGATCGCCACCAGTGCAAATAAACACGCCGACAAAATAATATAAAAAACCGACAACACTTCAATAGAGTTCAAGAAAGGTTAGCCCTGCTGGGGAGCTGCAGCGCAAGCAGCTGAGCAAGATGATGGGATTGCGCTTGTTCAACACTTATATCTTCCTCACTCTGAAATGTAAACAAGCAGACAGATGACAGGTTTTGCACATAAAAGTATCAGTGCTGACAATTCATCACATTTCTTACTAATGAATAAAGTGACACGGTTTAAATTTGCATTAACACAATATGGTATTGTTCAGGTCAAGACATGGCAAGAAATGACATTGTGAAGGAGTTGGCAGCTTCACGACACCACTGGATTACAGATCAAGAACTCATAAGTATCAATGGTTAGTGTGCTATCAATTTATACCATTTCAGATTGGCAAATAAAGAGATGGTTTGAATAATAGTAGAATGATATGACATTTTTCATAGTTAAGACATTGCAGAATATGACACTGTGCTGTAGTCGGTAGGTTCACCACACCACTGGATTACAGATGAAGAATAGAAGCATATATGTAGTGCAAAAGAAGATCACTTGCTCTGTATAGTTTAATTTACATGGTATGAAGAAGGAACTTGGTTGTACAACTAAAAACTTAAATTGAGAAAGGACGAACTTTTGTTTATGAACTACATATAATAAACATTAAACAAGCAATTTGATGCAAACACCAAAAATAAACAGCTGTTGCAGTCATGCCTAACCAAATATATACAACAAAGTTTGAAGGCTTGAGATGGACAAACTTACATTATTGATGAAGACAGGCTCTATAAAGGCCTTGTCCATGCTGATGGGGGGGGGGGCAATTCAAGAAGTTTACCACAGAATCTTCTTCAATAGCATTGCCTTTATTCTACATTTTGTTAAGAGTAAATATAGATGTGATAATATACGAAAAAATGGAGAATATTTAAGATAAGATGAAGAGTGATGCTACATAACCAAGTAGCTATAAATGTACGTGCAGCGATACAGGCAAAAGGTACAGCCAAGAGCAATGCACAGCTAAACTTCTTCAGTACCAACCTTATGGTAAGAGTAAATATAGATCTGATGTGTAGAAAATGGAGGGCAAAGGAAAATAAGCTGCAGAGTGATGGTACATGAACAACTACCTGTCATTATAAGTACACTGATAAAGGACAGGATGTACTTACAAGAACAACGCAGAGCTAAAAAAACATTGGCATTAGATATATTCTACACTAATGTAACCATTCATACAGATCAGATAATTTGGAGCGAACAATTGATAAGCAAGCTATCATGCATACTGCTGTCACATAATGAACCAGGTATGTATGTACAGTGATACAGGACAACAAGTACTAACAAGAGCAAAGCAGCGGGCAGCATATTTGAGATATCATGTCGTTCTTGTCAAACCGGAATTCTTCCTCGAGCAGATTTCCTGCAAAAAAGATCCATAAGGCACATGCGGAAAAGTAGAAGTTCAAATTGTCATGTGATTTCATAGACAGTACCTCATCCTGGGAATGAGACCAGTGCGTAACAAGGTTTTTCCATTCAATGTCTTCTAAATTTAGCACATGAGACTTCACCAGGAATTCGTTTATAGACTTGCCATCAAAGTGTGATTTCCTCAGGTAACACCGATACTGCTGCAATGCTTCCTTGAAAAGCACAAGCAAGCTTTGCTCATCATGACTATCCAAATTGACCCTCGCCTAGTTACAACAATGTAATGTAAATCATTGATGTGTTCAATCAGCAGAACACAGGAAAATAATAGCCATGAATAATAGCACTTACACGTAAGTTGGACAGGAAGATGTGAAAATGGTGTTTGTCTTCACAATAATCTTCCCATGATGGGAATATATGCATGTAGTCCCTAACAACATTGAAAGCATTGTCTTTTAAACTTGGAATAAATGGAATGGTGTTCCAATCTGCAGGAATTGGCCGTCTCTGCAGTTGGGATAGGTCTTCGGCCAGTGGACTTGCTGTACTTTTTGCTGGAGTGGGATTTTTCTGTGGTACAGCTGGTGCTATGGCAAATGAAATCGGTATACCTTTTACTGGAGTGCAGGTCCTGTGTGGTGGGCCTAGTGGTGTGGCCAGTGAAGTATGGGTACAGTCTGCTGGAGTCGGTCCTACATTTTGTGTCACTGGTTGTACATCCAATATAAGTGGGTTACTGTCTGATTTCTCCGGCACCACCATGTTTTTCAAGGACTTTGCTGGTGCTCCTTCAGGTTCGGCAATCACCCTCTTCCTTTCTGATATCTGATGCACAAGAACAGCATTTGAGTGGAAAAACATGGTATGATGACAGATGGAATATGTATTGATAATGGATGGGCATGGCATCTCGACATATGCAGATGGCGGTGCAACAAAGTAGAAGAAATGCAAGACAACATATGCAAGATACCCGCAATCAGTAAAACATTGCCAAATTAGAACAGGCACCTTGATGGGTGAACAGGACAGGTCATTTGCCTTTGACTCCTCGAGGTTAGAATAGTCATTAGGATGATATTCTGAACAAGAATCAACAGGTGGGGAGTGTATGAGTTTCATTGCATCCAGAATGGCACTCAATGCCTTGGTGCCAATTTTGTAAGTCATTGAAGTGTTTAGCTTCAAGAGTGGACTGCTGCTAGTGCGACACAAAGCAGCTACACAGATCATAGTGTAGATATAACGGGAAAACCTTAAGCATCAGAGTAAAATCAGCAAACTGGAACTTGCTGGAATATATGTGCTAGTATTGCCGGTACAGCTAGAAAGGCTTCGGATACCAGCTCTCTTCAAGTGAAGGTGCGGTACTGTTAATATCATTGTAACTCTCAAAGGCGACACAGCTCCTCACATTTCATTGCTATTCTTATAGGATTCAAGTGGGCATGCCACTACAAATAATTTTCCTATGTTTACAAGATCCTACGAATCAAAGAGGCTCAAAGTGTCCATCATAACCGACCGTATAGACCTCTACACTGCAAATGTCCCTATTCATCTTCAGTACAAGGAACATACTGTACTACTATCATACTCCCTCCATTCCAAAATATAAGTTTTGGTAGAGATTTTCACTATCGATCACATACAGATGTATCTAGGTACATTTTAGAGTGTAGATTCACTAATTTTGCTCCATATGTAGTCCATGGTGGAATCTATACAAAGACTTGTATTCAGGAACGAAGAGAGTACTTATTAAAGAAGAACGGAAGAGGAACATGCTAAAGAAGAGCAAGCAAATTTTGGATAATAAAATGTTTGTTGTTCAGTGCCCACACATGATGAACCACAGTGCATTAATAATGCAACTCCCTACTTTCTCTCTATATGTGGTGCACGTGCTTTTCGAAAGTAAAGTACATATAATATTTGAGAACCATGAAAACATAAATAGTAGTGAGATTATCTTTGTAATGCAGAGGATATTCTAATATAGGGGCGCCCTTGTAAACCCTTGTGTGCTATCACTGGATTCTAATGAGAGAGCTCATGTGTGCTGTAATATGGTGCGTGCATTAATATAATCTGGCACAAGTACACAAAAAAATAGGCTCCAGAAGTAAGGATAGTTGGCAGATGATAGGTTCATAATATACTATATAGAGAGGTTATTGCCAAACCATGATAACAAGAGCACACATCAACTCGGCAGAATGTAGTGTACATAAAAAGGGTAAACCATAACCATGACATATAAATGGGGAAAGTGGAACTAGCTGGAAAATATGATGTTGTATTGCTGCTACTAATTGAAAGCCTATCGATCACGTACAGGCGAGCTCTATCAGCTGTTGACTGCAGATGTCCCTGCTCCCCTTCCTGACAAGGAACATATTATACCTACTAAATACAGAATAACAAAAGAGGAACATGTTAAAGAACATAATAGGAAGCATATTCTTGAGGTTCCGCTTCATTGCATACAATGTTGGTTGCCCACTCATGATGAATCACAGCGCCCAAAGAAATGTAATTCCATGCTCTCTCTCTATATGTGGCCACATGCATTTGGGAAATAAAGTGGGAGCATTACCTGACCAACTAAATGTGTGTCTGTTAACTAATATCAGTATCATATCACAATTCGTATTTGAAGAAGTAAGTTGTGGACTTATGATTGGTGTGTTGTTTAGCTTCAAGACTGGACTGGTACTAGTGCAACACAAAGCAGCTATACATATCATAGTGCAAACGGGAAAACCATAAGCATCAGGAGTAAAATCAGCAAAGTGGAACTTGCTGGAATATATGTGCTAGTATTGCCGGTATGGCTAGAAAGGCTTCGGATACCAGCTCTCTTCAACTGAAGGTGCGGTACTATTAATATCAGTGTAACTCTCAAAGGCGACACAACTCCCCGCATTTCCTTGCTAACCTATAGGATTCAAGTGGACAGGCCACTACAATTCCTATTCCTATGTTCACAAAATCCTACGAATCAAGGAGGCCCGAAGTGTTCAAAGTGTCCATCACAACCGACCGTCTAGACCTCTACACTGCAGTCCCTGCTCATCTTCACTACAGTGAACATACTATACTTCTATCATACTCCCTCCGTTCCAAAATATAAGTCTTTGTAGAGATTTCCAGTATCAATCACATACAGATGTATACATATACATTTTAGAGTGTAGATTCACTCATTTTGTGCCATATGTAGTCCATGGTGGAATCTATACAAAGACTTGTATTTAGGAACGGAGAGAGTACATATTAAAGAAGAACTGAAGAGGAACATGGTAAAGAAGAGCAAGCAGATTTTGGATAATAAAATGTTGGTTGCGCAGTGCCCACATATGATGAACCAGAGCGCATTAAGAATGCAGCGCCTAGCTGTCTCTCGACCATTTCAGGCAGTTGGATGAAGATCCTACGTCTCCTAACCCTTCTTATTCCTCGTCTCTGATTCTTCGCATACAGAACACCGCACGGGCCGCCGGCCGGACCACCGGCCCCCACCGCCTATGTTCCTCCGCCACCCCACCCCACCCCCACCCCAACCCAACCTGCATCGAGATTTATTCATTCGGCGAATCCCCACAACCACCGGAGCCCCTTCGATCGCACCGGCGAACTCCGGCGAGCTCTGAAAAATTGACTGACCAAATTTTGAAATTTAGTCTACTGTGATTTAACTAGTGTGGAGTATAAAAGGGGAAAACCATAAGCATTGCGAGTATGGTGTTGAGCGGGCCATGGCGAATCTGAAGGTGCAAACCGGACAAAGGAAACTTCGCAGCCAAGACAAGAAATCAGAGTAAAGCAATGGCGATCTATTTTCTTGCTGCGATAAATAAGTTGAGTAGATACGAAAGAGTACCGCCTCTGGTGCGGCGCCGTGTAGGCATCTGCTGAGAATTTGACAGTGCTGTGGTAGCGATGGATGTCAGCGGCGTGGAAGCAGATCTAGGAGGGTAGACGGTGGCGGCGGGGCACGGTGGACGAGACGGTCATAGGAGCGGTGCCAACAAGGTGGACGACGGCGGGGATGAAGCGAGAGGATGGAATGCAAGGATCCTGGTCCGAAGCCGTGGATGAGAGAGGTCGATCTCTTGTAATGGATGGCGGCGTCAGGGTATCAGCTCTGGCATGGTGGAGGAGGACGGCGGTGGATGGGGTGGCGGACGGCGGCAGACGGAGGAGGGTGGGGTGGAGAGGGTGTTTTGGCGCCCACGGAGTACGAATGTTGAAAAGGGAGGTAGAGAGGAAGGGGGGAACCATGTATTCAGGGCGCGCTTGTCTCAAATGCGAGGAAATTTACAAACTTAGCCCCCGTTTCAAATTTCTACTACATCACAGCAGCACTAGTCGGTCGGGGATAGGACAGTAATCTCGCATACACCAAATATTTGCCGACGAGAGTTTGTTTTTGACGCCCACCGTGTATGAATATGAATCGGGGAGGGAGTCGATTTCGGCCGAGGACACACTGTGTTTTGGCGCCCACCGTGTATGAATCCGGGTGAGAGGCGGTTACGTCACGTTTGGGTGAAATTACAAACCTACCCCTATCGAAACCTATAGAAATCTAGCATATAGGCTTTGCGTGGCAGGGATAGGCAGTAGTGATTTCCATCTCACAGACTTTGGTTTCGGGCGGTTACTGCAACTTTCCCCGCTTCGTTCAAATTTTGTAGAGTGCACGTTTACCATGCCAACTCAATTCGAATACTGTTTGTATTCTATTTTTTTCGGGCGGGATCCATTTTCAATTGGAATTACATTATATATACATCACTTTTTATATATATACTTTCAAAAGCACAACAAACAATTCTGCTCCTTTATATGTATAATATGATCTACAAATACAACGATCTCGAAATCTTAAGGTTGAATTCGAAAAAATTTAACCAAATTATGTTCTACTAAAATGCATGGATCAGTAATATCTACATATTAAATAACACAGATGTGCGTGAATTCATATGAGTATGCATGTTTGATAGATCAATTTTTGTTCGAGTATGGATTACATGTATCATCATCTCGAATTCAAATATTTGAATCCCTTTTTTGTTCACTCCTTTCACACCCATCTCTCTCGCATGCATGCTCCTTCAGGTAGCTATCACTCTCTTTTCTCTAGCTCACCCGCACGCTCACTTCATGTTGCTCCTATCCTTGCAAACATGGTCTCTAAACATCTCCCTTGAGAAGTGTCACACTCTCCCTATCATTATAAATTACATGGTTTTCATTATCTCTCATGTCTCTACTGTTCTCTGGTATCACTCGGTACCTAAGCTTTCTTTTTCACCACCAAACACACAGTCTCCACTCGTCTTTCACTTTGTCTTTCTCTCTATGGGATTCTCTCACACACCCTATGTCTCTCTACACATGACTCATACCACTAAAATTACTCTGTCTATCTCTCCTGTAGACACACCATTTGTTGCGGTCTCCTTTCCGTCTCCATACCAGACTGACATTATTCATTTGTTTACCGATCAGACAACCCCGACTACCGTCTCCTCTCTCTCTCTCTCTCAAACACACATGCACAACTCCTACCACTAAAATGTGAATGGAAAACGAGATTTTGTTATACCCAAACAAAAAAGGACTGGAGGGAGTGATTGCTCTGACACGGACGCGACCTCTCCTAGCACAGGCATTGAACCGGCACACCGGCCAAGAGGGCCGCACTCGCTGCAGGCCCGGCTGAGCACGCCTCCTCGCCGCGTGCAACCAGCTTAAGACTACCCCACCTGCCTTCATTGAATCTGCGTGTGTGCCGTCAACACGTCCTTTCGCGAGCTGGCATGCATTTTAGAACACAAAAAATGACTACAATATAATTAATTTACGCATGGTCTTGACTTGTTGCGCTTGCACTGGTAGCAGGAACTAGTAGAGGATTTTCTTTATTTATAACTCTCCTCACAATTTTTTTGGCTTTTGAAGTGAATCATGGTTGTGGACATTATGTACGAATGTGTAGATATCTGTGAACATGAGTTTGATGTGGAAGTTTAACTTGGAATGTCGGGCTTGCGCGTGAACTATACCATGTCCAATGCTTCGTCTGTTATTGTTTGGAAAGTAATTGCTGTTATTGCATGACCTGAAAAAAACATTTTGTGCCACATCAGTAGATGCACAGATATCACAACAGGCATGCTGATTGGATAAACATTTGAACCTAGCTATTATGAAGGAAATTTTGTATTGGCAACAGTTTTAGATAGCAGGAGACGCCTAGCCTGCTCTGCCTCTGCTAGCTTATTTCTGGCTTCTTCCATCTCTTCTTTGGCTTGGGTGAAGAGAGCATTTGATTGCTCTTTTCGCTTCTTCAGGAACTCAGCTACATTCTCAAGGGCTGCTGCACGCTTTCTTTCAGCCTTACTAATGCCATGAGGACACGAACAGCTGACGACTCCACCTGGCTTGTGTGTAATCCAGCATCATCTGGGAATTTGCACCTTGTGTCTAATCCAGCATCATTAGGGAACTGGCACCGTGTGTGTAATCCAGCCTCATTTTGGAAACATGATCTCGAGGTTGACCATACTTCCCTCCTCGCAGGAACTGCATCCTGACATGAAGTTACCTCTTTTTTAGATCAATACTCAGCGCAACCTAGATCCATTTAGTAGAAGCCAGATAAACAGAACTCGGAGAAGTGAATTCACACTACAAGAAATATGTCAACTTGTGACCAGCACTATTGGTCACTGAATGGTCACTGTTTTCAATTTGTGACCTTTTTGTGACCAAAAACATAAGGTCAAAAGTTGGTGGTCGTAAACTGACTATAGCGACCTCTCTTCTGGAATGGTCGTAGACGTTTATGACCAAAATACGTCTATTGTGGCGTTTTGGTCACTAGCAACCTCCCCAGGCCACATAGGCATCCAGCGTGGCAATCTGATGTGGCACAAGATTCAGCCCGGTCCAATTCAGTTTTCTACACGGGCCTAGCCCAACAATTCTAGATTTTTTCCAAGTCAATTCTTGTGGGCTACATGGGCCAAGCCCAATATTTCAACATATTTATTTTTGGGCCTTGGCCTTCTTACAATCATTTATTTTCTATTTTCAATCATTATATTTTAGCGCTGGTCCCACTAGTCATAATGCCATACATCGGTCCCACATGTCAGAAATTTCAAAAATGCTCAGATTTTACTCACAAGTGGTTCCCACTGGTCAAGTTTCCATTTCACATCTTTTCAACATACATAATCACTATTTCAAACATACACTAGTCTTTTACAATCTGTTAAAATATTACTAAGGTGCATCTTAAATTGTTCTTACTCATCAGATTGTTCATCAAGTAACACTAAGTCTACTACAATCTGTAGATAGTCTATTACAACCCCAATATGCCTACTGTTACGATATTACAATATTTACAGTCTATTACAGTCAAACATAGAGACAACTCTTTGCTGAGTAGGGCTATACGGCTTTGAACTTCAAATTTCATAGACTTGGAGCTCCTGTAAAAGAGTGAACACACAGACTACCAACATTAGATTATTAGATTATTCCTGGACTATCAAAAAATTATATATTGAAAGAGATCTCATAGAAATGTAGATTTACAGGCCAAATATATGATAAAGCAACAGATTCAGCCAACTTTAACGACCTAGATGTTTGTGATGCATCTTCACAGAACCACAAGAACACTAGATATAGTATAATATGATTCTACTAGACATCATCGACACTTGAACCATAACATGCATGTCCAGTACCGAAACAAAAAATGGGACCATAACATGCATGTCCAGCAAGGAAACAAAAAATGGGACAAGTACTAATGCTGGATAACATGTATAGGAAGGCTATCCAATGGTTTCAGCCACATCCTAATAAACCAGCGACACTCTAATACTACTAATTATGAGCAGCGAATAAAATAGCCGAATGAGGCAACAACACTTGATCACCGACACAACAGTCAGCAAGGACTCAACCATGGCGCAAAAAGCATCAAAATCCTAACTAACCCATGAAACAGAGCATGGTTGTAGCATAGCAAAGGTAGGAGCTCACAATGGTGGTTTGTGTAGCCGATGTCGAACAGCCTTCGTTCGTCGCTTGCGAGCACCATGCACCTTGGTGCCTTGCATACAGCCTCCTTCGAGTCTGCGAGGGAAAGAACGAGGCGAAGGTTAGTCGCATCAAGGATGATGCTATTCTGGGTCAAGCTAAGTCAACGACATAAGAGATGTTATTCAACAAATATGGATTCAGCAAATGCATAGTAAGTTCACTTGTTAATTGGCCAGTTGAATTCTACTAATAACCTACAGAACAACTAAAATGGTTCTGCTATATATAGACACGCAACATAGATGAGAAAAATGGAAGACATGAATTTGATGATATCTTGAAAGTAAAAAAGAACTATATTTATCACAACTTTGAAAAGTAACTAAATAGTGCAATGGTATAATATTTGATACGGCAACCAGGAAGTGGTACAATACAAATGCTGATTAACCAAATTACAAAAGAGTTCCCACACATTTGGTGCTCACAGGTAGAACTTAAGAATCATTGGTGAATTACTAGTGCAATACAGAGATGCTGAAAACATACCCAAACCCGTTCAAGATTTCTACACATTTTATTTTTGCAATGTTTTCTATGTAAAGAAGTTCTTTTCTGCAATGTTCCCACAAACCAAATGAAAGATGCTAGTCTCACACTATGCACAATATGAACCCGTGTGAAATGCAAATGAACAGATGACCCAGTACCTGCTAGCATTTGTACAAGACCGAGATATTGTGTTCATCCATTGGGCAAGAGAAACTATTGACAGCGACCTCATAGCACAAAATTAAGTAGACCAACAATGTGTAAGGCAAGACCATGGCAGGGATCTAGTCCTCCCCCAGCAGAGTCCCTTTGGAGCCGATCAGCTCCCCACACAAGCAGCTTCCGGATGCAATCCAATTCCCCGCTGCGAGCCGCCAAATGCACGGGGTGAGGGGGCGCCATGAGCCTGACGATCAACCGGAGGTTGCTTCTCACCACAAGTACCTGCACATATCACTTGTTGGAGTTAGTTCTTTTCAATTAATAAATTCTTTTAGTTGAACAAGACATGCTCATCCATGGTGCAGTCCAAGAATACATGTATAAATCATTGCCTGAACCATACATGTACGCATCTCTCTCTCTTTCTCTCTGAAATTGAATTGCCCTCTTACTTTTTTCCTCTGTTCCATATATGTACACACATGTTAAGTGAAACCCAAGGCACTCCAAGCTACAGGGAACCAAAATAAAGATGACAGAATAAGTTGAAACTTGTAAAGTTGAATATTCCCCAGTACTCAGCATCCCACAAATGCAACCAATCCTCCATGTATAGTTCAGGTTCAGACATGATTATATATATAATGACCAAAGTAAACTCTATAGGTCTTCAACATCAACATGTAGGCATCGAAGAGCAGAAGCTTGTGTTGAAAACAAATTCATTATATGACTCGTCATCAAACTAGACTAGAGAGAGAGAGTGTCCGATGATAATATCAGAGACAAAATCATGGTTGTTGTCACTGGTAAAATGATTATAGCCGACCTCACTCACTCACTGCTAGTGCTAGGTGATAGCAATGAGTATCTGCTTATACCACAGAGAAAACCATCGTTGTTGTCACTAGTTACAGCCGAACTAACTCACTTGTTCACTCACTTCTAGTGCTACTGCTAGTAGTACATTATGACCGACGGTGATATTATTATAAGTAGCATATTTTTATTTTTATTTTTGCGAATAATATGTACCGTATTTGAGTAACAACAACTAACTAGAAGCAGCAGCAGCATGGATCAATCAAATTCCGCTAAATTTGAGAAAGAGAGGCTGTGCACCCGCTGCATCGTACCTCGAGTGGGTAGGGGGCGTGGTTGAGGCAGCCGTGGGGTGTGATCTCTTTTTGGCTCCCCCATTGCTCGCTCACCTCGAAGAAGGACACTGGAAGCAGAGGCAGAAACAATGACATGACATTGTTGTACTCTGGTAAGTTGGAGGCGTTGGAAGCTGAAGCATGCTCTGGTTGGTGTACGTACCTGGAGAGGCGGCGGTGTCGAGGGAGTAGTTGGTGAGGGGGACGACGAAGGACTTGATCCTCCCCGTGCAGTACCTCATCCTGCTCGCCATCTTGGATGTGCTCTACACAAAAAACCATTGCCGATCAATCAATCTGCAGATGAACCAACGCCAATGCGTGAGTGTGTGCCTACCTGCATGAGGAGGTAGCTCCTGCTGTCCCAGGCGTTCTTGAGGACCTTGAACCCCTGCCCGTAGTATATGTGGAACAGCCGCACGTCCTCCGCCCTCGACACCGGCCCGGCCACCACCGCCGGCGGCTTGCTCACCGCCTCCGCACCGACGGCGGCCAAGTGCGCTGCTGCAGCTTGGGTAGGTCCTCCTCGAGGAGCTTGGCCTTGGCGCGGCGGATCTCGGCGTTGAGCGTGATGATCGTGGCCTGGTTCTTCCCCTGCTTCGCCGCCACTGCTTTTTGCAACCAAATTGATGGGGGCGGGGAGGTGCAAGACCAGGGCAGCGGGGGTAGGTGCAGAGAGTAGGGTACCTCGACGCACTGGGAGATCTCTGCGAGCGAGCGCATGGAGGGTGGGGCATCACGAGGAGAAGACGGCGAAGATGAAGGGGAAGGGATCGAGAGGAGTGGGGACGGAGTGGCAATGCGGTGATGAAGGGCGCGGGTGAGGATGGCGGTGAGCTCCGCTCGATGGAGATGGCGGTGGTGATCTGGCCTCGCCGTCGCCGGAAGTGGTCGATCCCAGCGAAGTTAGGGGTGGCTGCCGAAACCCTAGCTAGGCACGGGGGGGTGGAAGGCGGGAGCGACGATTTTGGCCGGAGGCGAGGAAGGAGTGGGAGTGTAGACCGGTGGCGAGGGGAGAGGTGGGTGGCGGAGGCAAGGGGAGAGGTGGGCGGGGGAAGGAAGGGGAAAGGTGGGCGGCGGAAGGAAGGGGCGGCGGCGGAGGGATTTGGATCAAGGAGAGGAGTGGGGGCGGGGAGGGATCTGGATCGGCTAGGGCTGGATCGGCTAGGGTTGAGAGAGAGGCTGCACTGGGTTGGATCAACGGATGGATTGATGTATGGATGGACGGATGGACGGATGTTTGCCGCGTCATCGATCCATGTCAGAACGGATTCCACCTATCAGAATTCAGCTCATGTTTCTAGTTTTTATCCTCTTATTTAGGGAAAACATTCAAAATATTAACCACTTATAGTTTGTTGAAATGAAATAATATTGTGCACATGTGTGTATGTTGTGATGACAAACAGTGTTGATCTAAGGAGTTTTCATTTTCATTGCACAAAAGAGTCGTTTTCTATTTTTCGAGTGCCCAAAATGGTTTTTTGTGTGAAGGACCTACCATACATCTATTGCAAAATTGGACCAAATCATTTTCCTAAATATTAGGCAATGTTTAATGCACAATTGACCAAATGGTTGGGTGTCAAAAGTTTTGATCCACCTCTCATGAAAAAGACAAATTTCCATCGATTCAGCTAGAAGCGGGTCCAATTTGAACTGCATGTGCCTCATAGTTGCTATTTATTTTTTCCAAAAATTATTTCTAGGTACATAAGTATCTATTTAATCAAAGAAACACCAAAAAAATTCCAAGATTCAACCACTAGCTAGGAACGGTCATTCCCGCCGGTTTGACCGCATTTTGAAATGGGCATAAAAAATTCAAAAAATTTCAAAAAATTGGAAAAGCTTCACATTGTGTCATTATATGTGGCCAACTTCCCAGGAAAAAAAATAAACTTGTAATACGACAATTCTTTTAAAAAAGTGTTCTCACAAACGAGCTATCATGCATGAAGATTCATGGCCATCAAGCCAAATGATCAATCTTATGGCCTCATTCATGGCATAGTTTGTTTAAATGACCTCATATCGTGCACAAGGGTGCATCTTGGAATGACAAACAATGTTGCCTAAGGAAGTTTTCATTTTCTTTGCACGAAAAATTCATTTTCCATTTTTCTGAGTGCCCAAAATGAGTTGGGTGTCATATATAATGCACAATTGACAAAATGGTTGGGTGTCAAAAGTTTTGATCCACCTCTGGTGAAAAAGACAATTTCCCGCCGATTCAGGTGGAAGCGGGTCAAATTTGAACTACAGCTGCCTCATAGTTTGCTATTTATTTTTTCCAAAAATCATTTCTAGTTACATAAGTACCTATTTAATCATAAATACATGGTTTGGTGGCGATACGTCGAGGTTTGGGCGGTGGCCGAGGCCCCCAACTATAGAGCGTGTAAACTCGCATGCCCGCCGCGTGGTCACCGTGTGACCATGGCATTGCCATGTCTTCTGGGTGGCCTAGGCATGTCTAGTGGGTTGGACACTCCCCAGGTAGGTGCTAGGAAGAAAATTACAACATAAGATTCTCACGAGGAGACCGATCGATGCTCAAACATGAATTAGTAGCCAAGTGTTTGATTAGCGGTACGGGAAATGCACATGGCTAATGGGCGTGAGTTTTGGCTGAGGATGATCAGTTACTAAGAAGACCGTCTTCACAAATTTTTAGCTCAAAAGGAGGAGCCTAGGTGGTACTTGCTTTGCAAACTACCACACTCGACATAAATACGAATGTGGAAGCTCGGCTCAAAATAATGAATGGATTGAGCTGGCATTTGGTGGAGGATGGTTATTTGGGCATAGGAAAGCACTGTAGAAAATGGATACTATTTGGACATGCCAAAGTGGTACTTCCTTCTCAATGCTCTTCTATGGACAAAAACTTGGGAAAACTAGTGAGAGAGATTGGATGAATGAAATGAGCTAAAAATTGGTGTAGGTAAGTTACATAGGTATGGTCATGCGCTGGTAATTTTTCATATCATTTGGGTAAGCCTAGCTATTACTTACTTCACAAAGCTTCTGTCGAGGTAGAAACTTTGGAAATTTCCTGAGAAAGATTAACTAGGAAAATTGAGCTGAATATTATCATGTGGCAATGAGTGCCCGAAAAGTTTGAGGGTTATAGGAGGGGTCTATATAGCACTTGCTTTGCAACGTGCCTATTTGGCCATAAAATACAAATTGAACCTGGGCTCATATAGATGATTTGACTGAGTTGAAATTTGGAGGAGGGTGATAATTTGGGCATATGAAGGAACTGTATAAATTTCATGTCATTTCGAGATATAAAAAAGGTACTTCCTTCACAATGCTTCTAGGTGGATAAAAAATTTGGAAATTTGCCGAGGAAGATTTGCTAGGCAAATGGAGCTGAATTTTATCATGCAATAATGATTTGGATCGGAAAGAGTGCCCAAAAATTCCGAGGGCAACCAAGAATATATAAATAGCACTTCCTTCATAAAATGTTGCGATGAACATAATAGGAAAATGAATATTGTTGAATTAGTTTTGAACTAGGCAAGGAAGGATTTTTACATATTTGATGAAGATATGACCCAAAGAATTTATGAGATTTTTTTGGGAATTTTGGGAATGACAGAAATATAGGTTGCTTCACAACCTAGGGCAAAAACTGCCACATGGACATGACACATAGGCAAAACTGATGAGGTGGCGCCTAGTCATAGCAACCCACCACAATTTACAAGGTTATAACCATCTATATTGGTCATGATCAGCTAGAAATAAGGCAGCAGACCAGTGTTATCTGCTTTATGACCATTTCATGTAAGGAAATTACGACCTTTCTGACCAAAATGTTCGTTATAGTTTAGGGTTTGGAGCCCCCCGAACAGCTTTTGACCAATTGGTCTGAAATGGTCATAGATCTATTGCCAATTCTTTAAGGGTCACTGACAGAAGGTCACTAGTTGACATATTTCTTGTAGTGTCAAAAGGAATAAATAAATTAAAACAAACTACAAGGTGAGAACACCCACTTCCTACATCAAGCTAAAAACGAAAGCATTAGGTGATTAAGACTCTTCTTATTACACATCGAAGAACACCTTAAGAGAAACAGAAACTACAACATATACACATCGAAGAACACGAGGCTACACGGAAGTAATTGAAAGGGTGTTACTCACCAAAGCTCGTTTTACAGGTTTGGTGCAGCTCCTCTTTAACTTGCCACGCTCCTTGAAGATGTCCCGAATATCCCGTGTTTGATCTTCATTGCTCCTTTGCATGTTCGCACTCGTGGTTTTAAAATCTCAACATGGCAATAAAAATATACTACTAGTAATACTCGCACATCTTGTGGGCAACATTAAAGCACTCGTCTGCCATGTTAGAGCATCTCCATCAAGATAAACTACTCATACAAATGCATCTTGATGCGTGCAACGCATGGGCATTTTGCTAGTTCTAAAAACATTTCCATCATTTGCCACACTACTGGTTGCAGATGAAAAACCTACCCAAGAACAGCGCGATACAGGAGCGACGCACAATTACAAGCTGATATTCTGTTGGACAATGGAGGCTATAACCAATTTACTTTTACGGGAACAATAGCACCCAAGAAATTTGAAGGGTAGGTATGAACAAAATTGGTACTGCACATGTACTGCTAAGTGATTCAATACACACATTATCAATCGAGGAGGAGAATGATGGTTGCGGCGGCCTCTGTGAGTCATGGTCGGCAACGGGAACCAGTTCATTGTCCACGACGGTGGTACTTCTGCGCTTGGCGTCGGCTTTTGGGAAGCAGATACGAGACCGTGGAAGACGATGCCGGGGAAGAGGCTCCGTGTACGATGATGACGGTGGACCGGCTCCAGTGGGGCGTATGAGGTCGTCGATTAGGCAGATTCGCTGCGGTGGACGAGTGCGCCGATGTAAAGGGGAGGAGCACGAAGGCTGTGGTGTCGTGGAGAAGTCTATTTTGCGGTGGGGATGGAAATTGGGGAGTATTCAGGTGTACTACTCTGGGTGCCGTGGTGGGGTTGGCTGGGTAGGGTGAACTTGAAGTTACAAAAACAGCCCCCTACCAAGCATCATCTGTAGGCATGTTCCGAAGGCTATGATGGTAACTTCCCACTGCTCGAATCAGGGTCGCGAGAGATTTTCCCGCCGACCTCAAAATTTTGTGACACTGGACTCCCCGTGTGGCGTGTTGAGTGATTCGTCTAAGCAATTAGCGAGTAGTAGTAGTAAACTCTGCATATTAGGTTTGACTGAAGTCAAACTTCCTAAAGTTTGACCAAGTTTATAGAAAAATATAAACATTTACCATAACAAGTATGTATGATGTGAAAGTACATTCAATAATGAATCTAATGGTATTTATTTGTTATTGTATGTGTTAATATTTTTTGTTATAAGCTTTCTGAGTGTTTACAAAACTTGACTTTGACCAATGCTAATATGCGAACTTAAATAAAAACAGAGGGAATACACATTTGTTTTCTTAGTTTGTAGTGAACTAATAATTTGTTGAAATTGTGAAATAAATATATTAGGCTATTGACTTCGAATGTAATGGTCTATACAATTCAATAGTTACATTCATTGTCGAATCCCAAGATGTATACAAGGTCTATAGTACTTCACAACATGCTCAAACTCACATAATCCCAGTCAAATGAGAATCTAAATGCATTTCATAGTTATTACTTTGTAGGATGCAACAAGAACAACCATAACTATACATCTGCCATTATAGAAGCAACATTTTGACATATCCCAATGTGTGAATGAAACATGCAGAAAGAGCTTTTGAAGATGGAGCAGATAGGGAGGGAAAGATTGTATGTATGTGGACGAGAGAGTAGGAGACAAACCTAACAAGATAGAGAGAGAGAGATAGAGAGAGAAAGAGAGAGGAAGAAGTTAGGTCTGTGAGAAAGATGCATACATGTAATATACATGAGATGCGTGTGCATCTGGATTCTGTATACGTGGAAGGAGAAGAGACAACATGTTTGATGAGAGAGCAGGAAAAACATGGACGAGAGGGGAAGGATCTCGTGGGTTGAGGGATTGGTAATTTTGTGCAAGACAGAGAGAGGGTGGGGGAGGACTCAGTCAGCCGTCGTCACATCACCCTGCTTCCAAATGACCCCGCATTCTCTAGCGCGGTGTGGTCGCCGTCTTCGATCTGCTTGTTGCCCTCTTTGAAGATTGAGGTGTTGTGCATGTTGGGGTGCAAAGAAGCACAAGCTAGGGTGGTAGCCGTATAACCATGGATGGGGATGAATTGTGTGCTCGGGGGAGTGTGTGTGTGTGTGTTATGCTGCGTGTCTCTCTCTCTCTCTCTGTGTGTGTGCGTGTGTGTGTGTGTGTCAGATATTGAGAGAAAACAAACCTAAGGAGAGAAATCGGTATTCACAAAGAGATTGTGCGGGCCTTGAGGTGGGCAGGGGCTGGGTGAGGGTGTCAAAATGTGCGCGTTGATGCATGTGCTGCATGTGACCGTGCGAGGGATGGACGAATTGAGAGAGATGGTTGTTGTGTTACGGGTGCTCCTCTCTCTATCTCTCTCTCCCTCTCTCTCTCTCTCTCACACACACACACACAAGTAAACTAGAAGACCGTTCTCTCATGTATACACAACATATCGGCATCTGTCTATGTCTCACTCACGCACGAATCATTTGCACATTCACACCTCTCTATGTCTGTATCACACGCACACCGTCTCCACATTGCCCTTCCGCCACAACACACATCTGGACACATACACATGTTCTCTCTCAGTAACACACACAAAATCAGTATTAAAAAAACTAGGGCGCACCTGAAATGTCCAAATCCAAATAAACACGAACTAGAGCTAAACTCAAATATATGGAAATATTGCAGCGTCAAGAACTTTCAAAGGAAAAAAAGTTGAGTAATATCCGAGGATTGTTTTCACACACACAAAAAGGTTTGGTGGATGTCCCTCGAGCACGACACGGTGACGCACCGTTTGATCGACCGCGCGGCCGCGGTTCACACGCATGCACAGGATTCCGTATTGTGGTCGTGGTACTAAGGCCGGTCACAATGGGCAAGAACATAAGCTAGTAACTAATAAAAGCACTGCCTAAGTCTAATGTTTACGTGTACTAGTACGGTTTTCTTTTAAGTTTGACCAACCTTATATATAAAACTAAAGTAAGCTCCCACATGCGCACTCATCAATATGCCGCCATCGCCGTTGCACATGCCGGCGCCCGCCTGCTCCGGCCAACAATTTCTCGCCCAACACCGCCGTGTCGCTGCCATCCCTGTGCCATGAAGCCGAAGGCTCGCCCGCTCACGTCGTCTACAGTCCCTCCTCGCGATGCCGTCGCGCTGCCAAGCACACGAGCAGCTGGTGGAGCCGCGTCTATGCATGCAGCATACCAAGAGGAGGACGAACGCGTGCTCCAGCACGCCGGCGAGGAGGAACTAGCGTGTCATTGTCGTCTCCGCCCACGCGTAGGAGGCACGCATGGTGGCTGTCGCGGCAGAAGCCGGTCGCGCGCGCGTCGAGCCCACAAACTAGGTGCGGACGCGGAATCTATCTTCGAGACCTTGAATGCCACATGGATCCTGCAATCTAAAGGAGCAATTTGGGTCAGTCGACTCATGTGAGATGTTTGATGCAACATGGATGGCTAGAAGGGCTTCTTCCACCTCTTCTGCCGTCTTCTTCCTTCGCTCTGTTGAACTTCTTTCGCAAATCGACTGACCCAAATTATACTAATAGTACGAACGTATTAAGTACAGTAGGAACACGAAGATATGAGCAGTAGTACGAACTGCAAGAAGAACAGTAGTAAGACATAGTCCTACTACTACTGTATGTACTAAAGAGTTCAAATAACGAGAAAGAACATAAACATAGGGGCTGTTTGGTTCCTAGCCACACTTTGCCACACTTTGCCACACCTAACCTTAGGCAAGTTTGACCAAGTTAGGTAGGTGTCTAGCCACACTTGAGACAAGGAATTTTTTATGAGCAGTGAACCCCACATGTCATAGACACAAAAAGTGTGGCAAGATTCCCTTAGGCAAGCCAAAGTATGGCTAACAATTTGAGCAACTCAAGTAAGGCAAGTGTGACAAATGTGGCAAAAATCATGTGCCAACATATGGCAAAGATAGTCACAATCCAAACAGCCCCATAGTTCTGCTAGGGCCTCAACACAACACACCCTTGAAAATAAAATAATAAGCAACTAGTCCGCTTGACACTGCAGTAGAACTAGCATGAGCGACGTCACTGCCACCTACTTGGAGTCCGAGTCCACGTCCTCAACTTTGCCCTCGTCCCTCTTCCTCTTCCTCTTCGCCGACGCTGCTTTGCTTGAACCAGACACTGGGCTCTGCTTCTTCATCCAACCCTTGTAGATATTTAAACAAAGGTAGGCATCCATTGTTGCGTACATGATGTGATCTTCATCTAATGTCTTCGACTCCCATGCATGATGAAACTCGTGATGAGGTTTCTTCAGTTTAGTGTACGAAGGATCAATTAAGGCTGCTGCCAGGGTCAGCATTGAAGGTTGAGAGGAGGACACCAGGCTTGACTTCTAGAGATCGAAGGGCTGGCCTACAACGAAACCTATCCGACGCAGGACGTCATTGTCGTTCTTAAAGCCTACAGTAATGAATTTCACTCTTTTGTCCTTGAGGAAGTTCTTAAAATCCTGGCACTCAACGTCGGCATGGCATATGTGGTAGACCAAGCAAACATTATGTACGCAAACCTGGATCACGGCGGGCTTCTTCCTCTCTTCGTCCTTTAGATCCTTCTCTCGTCCCAAGACTGTGGTGTACTCAACATCTAGCCCAGCGACCCACTCATCCGTTGAACTGTTGAATATGCGTAGGAAGCGAGCAAGCCATGCTTTCAACGTCTCGGATCCATGTGTGTAGATGACGATGAACTGATCGCCGGTGATGGCTCTAACCTAGTACTCAGCGGCGACCATGGAGATTTGGGAGGCCATGGATTTTGGAGGAGGGTTACGAGAAGTTGAACTGTTGTACCCCCGCAAAAAAAACTGGGAGCGAACTAATGTGAAATGACGGGACGAATGGGAGAGAATCGTTGTAAGGTAGAAGACGAGGACAAGTAGGGCGTGCGAACGGCGTGGGGTTGCTGGCTTGCCCGGTTGATAAACGGCTGCAAGCCCCCAAAGAGTTCTCGAGAACTATGCGGGACCCACTAGATGTCATGTCTACTAGACCCATATCGTAGGCCTGATGATATAGCTTCTGCCTGTTCGCACGCCATGCCGGCGTGTGGATGTAACTTCACTTAATTCCGTCAAACGTTGCGCCTCCCACGACCTTCGCCTCCCTCATGCGGTCGCGCCCTTTGAGACTTCGACCGGCTATAAATGAGCAATTTTTTGCCTTTTTTAGACAAGAAATTTTTGTTTGCCTACTCTGCATGCATGATACTCCCTCTGGTCCTTTTTACTCCCGTCAACCGTTTGCAAAGTGTTTGACCAAATTTATACTTTTTTTGAACACCACCTTATATTAATTAACCAGCCTCACCAATACACTCATTCGATACAATTTTCACCACACAGGGCGGTACGTTATTTACAAGAATACCATCTAATCTATTGTCAAAGCTATACTTAGCAATTAAGTGTGCCACCTTATTGGCCGAATGGCTAATCTTTGACAATTGAAGATTGTTGATCAACTTCAAGATGCTCAGCGCTTTCATCTTCAGGTCACGCATAGCAGACCTGTCAACGCTTTGACAGGCATCAATGAAATCCCACGACCAAATTTATACTAAAAATATCAATATCTACAATACTCCCAAAACACTTAGACTAGCCACAGTGGGAGTAACTTTAGCGGTAACATCGAGTCCAACTCAGCAGAATTGCTTATGTGGCAATGAGTTAATGAAGAGAGAGGTAATTGTAGTAACTTAGCTAGTTACTGTAACATCACATGTCCCAATGCAATATGAGTCTATAACCTAACAAATGAATCTTTGCATGTTACCACACTTAAGTTACTACCCACTATGAAGGTAGTAACATAGTCTAGGGATATGCGTATGTTATTATCCATTGTGGCTAGTCTTAGGTGCGGTGCATTAACTTCTACCTTGTTTCTTGTTTCTTGACATATCAACCAATAGGAGATGTGGGTGTGCATGCTTTTAATGACTTGAGACTACCAAACACGACATGCAGTGTTTAGTTCATTGCATGTAATGCTATTAATTAGCAAATAAACATTAAGATCTCTCGTTTTCCCCTCCTCCTTGGTCATAGTGCACAATGTAAGATGACTTGCTCACCAAGACGGAGGGAGTACTGATTATAAGCATTAAGATCTCTCGTTTTCCCCTCCTCCTTGGTCATAGTGCACAATCTAAGATGACTTGCTCACCTAGACGGAGGGAGTACTGATTATAATGAGTACTCAACTAGTACTAGTATAAGAACTACGTTTTATAATGAGTGTAATAATATTGATTTGACATTGTGAATGTTGACACATTGTGGAATAGTTTTTGAAGTCTGCAAAAGTACTCAACTAGTGCTTTCGTTCTCCACAAAAAAATGTGTTTACCAATGCATGCATGAACTCTAGTTACTCTAACCCCCTCTCTTCTTTAATTCTTTGCCACATCAGCATGTTTGCTATTCCCGTGTGCACGATACCAGCTAAGATACCACCATTATGGCCAACCTTAATCATCGCATGCAATAATTTAGTGCACCTTGAAATTTGAACATGTGTGGGGCGTGTTTGTTTTTAATGACTTGAGACTATACCTAGCCCGGCATTCAAGTTGACTTATTATGCACCGTTCTCCATACCTGCAGGAAGCCCGTTCATCTCCAAATTTTTTCCTCTCCATGTGTGAAACAATATGCCTGCAAAACTCTCCTTCTCCCTTCGACGGTCCCACCACTCCACCCCGTGTGAAACAATCTGCATGCATCACTCCCCTCCCCCCACGCTCGTCCAATCCGTTGTGACCAGCAATACTTCCACCCCTTCGCTCCCCCGCAATTTACTCCAACAAATATGCCCATGTAGCTGTTACTTAACTGCAGGTGCATTCGGTCACTGACATATGGCCCCAACAGGGGTCTGGCCCACATGTCAGTGACGCAACTGGACCGGCAGTTAAGTTAGTGCAGCTCAGTCCATATCTTACATAGGTGTGCCATTGCTCGCTATAAATACTGCGCCTCCCACGACATCGCTATATCCTCCCCCTCACGTTCACGTTCATCTCTATCTCCTCCCCCTCCCTCTCATGTCGACCACCATGGCATCGCCCCTCCCAAGCCCTAGGAGCCCCTCGCTGCATCGCGCGGACGGTCATGCGTCGCCATTCCGTTCCTTGCCGCCACTAGTCAAGGAGGACGCATCGGTGTTCCGCTCCTCACCGCTACGCGACGCGTCGCCGTTCCGTTCCTCGCCGCCACTAGTCGAGGAGGACGCGTCGGAGTTCCGCTCCTCGCCGCGACGTGTCGAGGTGGACGCGTCGGCATTCCCAATCTCGCCAGCACGCGCGCCGGAGGACGCGTCGGCTCCCCGCTACGAGGAGAACGCCGCGCCGCCCGCCGAGCCCCCAGCCTTGAGGAGCTTTGGAAAGAAATGGATGTCGCCTTGTGGGAGGCATTGCCTCCAGCAGAGCGCGCCAAAAATAGAGGCAGAGAAGAAGGCTGAGGAAGAGAAACGCACCACGGAACAAGCTGCCTGGGAGGCCTATGTCGCGTCCGAGAGAGTCAGGCAATTGGCTCTTTGGCAGAAGGCTCGTGCGAGGGCCGTGAGGGTGGTGGAGGAAGCCCGTGCCGACGCCCTGAGTGCAGTCGTGCCCAAGCGCCTCATCTACGCTTGGCGGTACGTGGACCGAGTGCACGTTTCCAGCGAGGAGGAGTACCTGTTGGCACCGGATCACCACACCGGTGAGATCGCGCTCGCCTGCCAGCAAGCCGCCAATAAGCACCTCGCGAATTGTGAGGCTGAGGAAGAGGCGTTGTGTCGGCGTGCTAGGAAACGGCCGCGCACCAGTGCACTCGTGGCGAGCCGCAAGCGCTCCTGCGAGCGCCATAGCTTTTAGGAGGAGTATAATTTTTGTTTCGTAAGGCGATCTCATTAGTTTTGGGACGCAAATGATAAATCCTGAAAGTTCATGAATTTTTAGCGTCCTTAATTAAGTATGTAAAAGGGAAAGTTTGGAAACCATGTGTATTCGTACGCATTTTGCAAGTACGTGCATATAGCACAAACTTTACTATATACTATCACAGGAAAAGAATTCTATGAGACCAGGTCTGACGCGAGACCCATCCTGATGGATGACACGTGGCATTCACAAATCACAAAGCATCCCCCACCCCCCACTTAAAAGCCACGTGTCATCCATCAGGATGGGTCTCACCTGCTAACCGTGAGACCTGGTATCATATACAAGTAAATTTTTTCCACTATCGCACTACACGTCTCTCTCGATATATGCTTGCAGACTGTGCTACTCCCTCCGTCCAGGTCAATAAGTCATCTTCGGTTGTGCACCGTGACCAAGAAGGAGGGAAGACTTATACACCTACACGGATGGAGTACTACTATTACTTATGTACGTGCAAACGCACGTTTTAACATTACGATGCGGTTTTTGTAAAAGTAGAAAAACAGCACTAGTCAAGCTTGTGAAACGATTCAATGCAAAACAGAAGCAAAAATGCTCGTTTGATTGTTTACTTTTAGCTTCCTTCTCTGTGGTTATTTCTCTGTCGTACTTTGTACGGAGTATCTCACTGGTTGGAAACGCATGCAAATTCCCAAACCGCTTCCTACACCCTGTATCTCACTGGTTGCCGGCGTTGACGTTGTCGCCCATGTCATCGAGGATGAGGTTGCCGAGGTCGAGGAAGAAGTCGTTGTTCGCAACTAATCATGTACTAGGATACAGAGTAGAAACATGAATTTTACCACGATTTCGAACAGGAAGGACAGAAACACATACGGTGCAACGGGAGCTGCACCGTTGGCGTTGAGGTTGTCGCCCATGTCCAAACACCACGTAGACACGGTCTTTGAGCACGGTTCGTAGTCGTTCCATGCTCGGGCATTGAAGTTTGTAACTATTTTAGATTAGAATATACTACACCTCCGGTGCTAGTAGTAGAGCAGAGTCCTACTCTACTACTCTTCTCAAGCAAGTTAGGGCATAGCATTGTAGGGAGTACCAGTACTGTGATCACTCAAGCAAGTTGTCTAGCATCGACATGACCCTACGCTACTGGTATGTGTCTCGTAAGTCAAGTGGCGTGTTGTAGTCATCATCACCTATCCACTTCCCGTAGCACATATTCGCTTCTCCATCTTTGTCTACACATAATCTCGTCCAATCTTCCTCCCCGCTAAGGCGCCTCCCCCCCCCCTCATCCAAAACCCAATCACTAACAATGGCAGAACCGAGCAGCGTCCGCCGAAAGAGTGGCTGGAATTCGCTCCCCATAGAGCTAATCAAGCTCATTGTTTCGCGTGTGGACAATCTCAGTACCATGCCACTCGCCGCGTGCTCGTCGGGGCTGTACCGTTTACTCAAAGCCCTCAGGCCGGAGCTTTTTAAGCCAGCTCCTTGCTTGCTGATGCCGCCTGATCTTCAGAAACAGCATGTCATGCAGCATAACGATCGTAGGGTGGCGAGCATCAACACCCTTGACTACGATCCGATCCCCGTCAGCCTCAACTACATTAATGGTATGTACTAGGTCGGCATGAACACGTCTTGGATGGTGCTCGTCGACGGTCGCGGTAGTTGGATGCTCGTGGAGGTCTACACCCGGCGATTGATCCCCATTCCTTTGATTAACACTACACTGCTTTGGCACCGCGGCCCAGAATACTCGGAATCTTACAGTAGCCAACATGACACCAAGTTTGATTTGCTCAATGTTGTAATCTGCCAAGTGCCCACAAGTTCTGCGAATTATAAAGACTTTAGGCTAATTGCATTCTTCAACTGCGGTCTCGCCTATCTGATAGGTGACTACGGTAAGTGGATAAATCTGCACGTCCATCGCAGGATCATACATCCTCCATGGTTCTCTAGTGCCATTGAACACAAGGGCTTCATTTATGTTGTCGACTCCTTCTATGGTTGGACGTATTGCTGGCCTACTCCAGTCATCGCTACAAATGGCTGTTACAGCAGTATGTTACTTTCCTATGATATCATGATGGCTTGCTTATATTACTGTCAACATTTGCTGAAAAAATATTTATGCTCATAACATGCTGTTCTTAAGATTGACTAAACCAAGAGCCCTTTTTTATTTGACTCCAACTTGATATGATGTTGTAGGCCGCCTAGTGTCCCTACCCTTCCTAATCCCAGAACCTTTCAAAGAAAAGCGGCATGGCAGTTGCAGGTGGTTCCTGGCTCGATCAGACAACGGCGAAAGATTGATGATCGTTCACACATACCGGACGTGTTGTTTCGTGGAATACAATCACAATCACTGCAAGGTCTTTGAGCAAGATCCCAGCTTCTCTGGGCCTTCAAGAATTTTTGACTGGAGGCTGGTAAGTAACCTTGGTACACGCTCTCTATTTGTCGGACTGAATTACCCGATTAACCAGGAGATAACCGACGGCAAGGATCATGATGGCATCGCAGTTTCGTTCATCAGGCAAAACTGTGTGTACACAGCATACCATGCGTCTCTGCATGCACCATACCCCGATATGTGCCGCCACGCTCTGCAGCCCAAAGTAGGAGAGAGGGTCTCAAGTATCAGACTTCGACCTGTGATACGTCTCCAACGTATCTATAATTTTTGATTGCTCCATGCTATATTATCTACTGTTTTGGACTATATTGGGCTTTATTTTCCACTTTTATATTATTTCTGGGACTAACCTATTAACCGGAGGCCCAACCCAGAATTGCTGTTTTTTTGCCTATTTTAGTGTTTCGAAGAAACGGAATATCAAACGGAGTCCAAACAGAATAAAATCTTAGGGAACGTGATTTTCTCACCGAACGTGATCCAGGAGACTTGGACCCTGCTCCAAGTAACAAAAGAGGCGGTCACGAGGGTGGGGGAGCCCCCCCTAGTGTGCGCCCCCTGCCTCGAGGGCCCCTCGTTGCTCCTCCGACGTACTTCTTCCTCGTATATATACACACGTACCCCCAAACGATCAGAAGAGGAGCCAAAAACCTAATTCCACCACCGCAACTTTCTGTATCCACGAGATCCCATCTTGGGGCCTATTCCGGAGCTCCGCCGGAAGAGGGCGGTCATCACGGAGGGCTTCTACATCATCATAGCTTCTCCGATGAAGTGTGAGTAGTTTACCTCAGACCTTCGGGTCCATATTTAGTAGCAAGATGGATTCTTCTCTCTCTTTGAATCTCAATACAAAGTTCTCCCCCTCTCTCGTGGAGATCTATTCGATGTAATCTTCTTTTTGCGGTGTGTTTGTTGAGACCGATGAATTGTGGGTTTATGATCAAGTCTATCTATGAATAATATCTGAATCTTCTCTGAATTCTTTTATGTATGATTGGTTATCTTTGCAACTCTCTTTGAATTATCTGTTTGGTTTGGCCAACTAGATTGGTAGTTCTTGCCATGGGAGAAGTGCTTAGCTTTGGGTTCGATCTTGCGGTGTCCTTACCCAGTGACAGAAGGGGCAGCAAGGCACATATTGCATCGTTGCCATCGAGGATAACACGATGGGGTTTATTTCATATTGCATGAATTTATCTCTCTACATCATGTCATCTTGCTTAAGGCGTTACTCTGTTTTTAACTTAATACTCTAGATGCATGCTGGATAGCGGTCGCTGAGTGGAGTAATAGTAGTAGATGCAGAATTGTTTCGGTCTACTTGTCACGGACGTGATGCCTATATACATGATCATGCCTAGATATTCTCATAACTATGCTCAATTCTGTCAATTGCTCAACATTAATTTGTTCACCCACCGTAGAACACTTATGCTCTTAAGAGAAGCCACTAGTGAAACCTATGGCCCCCGGATCTATTCTCATCATATCAATCTCCACCACTTTAATATTGCTTTGCTTTTTTACTTTGCCTTTACTTTTTACTTTGCATCTTTATATCAAAAATACCAAAAATATTATATCTATCAGATCTCACTCTCGTAAGTGACCGTGAAGGGCTTGACAACCCCTAATCGCGTTGGTTGTGAGTAGCTATCGTTTTGTGCATGTACGAGGGACTTGAGCGTAGCCTCCTACTGGATTGATACCTTGGTTCTCAAAAACTGAGGGAAATACTTACGCTACTCTGCTGCATCATCCCTTCCTCTTCGGGGAAAACCAACGCAAGCTCAAGACGTTGCAAGAAGGATTTCTGGTGCCGTTGCCGGGTAGTCTACGCAAAAAGTCAACATACCAAGTACCCATCGCAATCCCTATCTCTCGCATTACATTATTTGACATTTGCCTCTCGTTTTCCTCTCCCCCACTTCACACTTGCCGTTTTATTCGCCCTCTCTCTCTATCCTCCCTATCTGTTTGCCTCTTTGTTTGCTTGTGTGTTAGTTTGTTTGCTTGTTGTCATGACTAGTCTCATATCTTCTCTGTTGTCTCCTAGGAGTGAAGTTCTAAATTTTAAACAAAGGGAGGTAGAAAATCGAAAAGATGATTGGTATAGAATTTGCAATGCTCAAAATAGATCTACCAGGAAACAATCTACCTTAGTTCTTATTCGCAATTTTTATGTAGGTATTAATCCTTGGTATAGATATAGCCTCGATACCATTACTGGAGGGAACTTCTTGGGTAGCCATACTTTTGATTCTTATAATGCTATGATAGATTTATTTGGCTCACCAGCTCTTTTGGTTAATGGAACCATGTTAACTTTGGAGCATGTTATGCAAAGACTTGAAATTATTGAAAATAAAGTTGCTACTATTGATCAATTGAAAATCTAGATAAAAAGATCCACAATCAAATTACTCAATATGGATCTAAGGAAGGAATGACTTTGAAAAATCTTAAGGAAAAGGAACCCGTAGTCAATGAGAAGATAAACCTAGATTCTACTAGAATTGATAAACTTGAGGGTATCATTAAAAATTTGGGAACCGCTTTTTCTTCCATAAAGAATACTCCTAGTCCTCCTACTAAAATTTCCAAGTTTATGTATGTTCCTAAAAATAAGGGTGAATCATCTAGTAAGGAAACTGCTGATCTTAAATCTATAAGTATTCATCCCAATCTTTTTGCTATCATTAAGGAACCATTTATTACGAATGAATTTTTCGATCTTGTGCCTAAAAGTTTGATAATTAATAAAAAGAAAGAAATTCCTAAAGATGGTAGATGCCTAATTGAATAATTGCCTACTAAAGATGGCAATACCTAGATCTATCCTTTCTTGGTATGCCTAGCTAGGGGCGTTAAATGATAGCGCTTGTTGGGAGACAACCCAATTTTATTTTTATTCCTTGCTATTTTCTCCTATTTAGTATTAAATAAATTATATAGCCTCTTTTTTGGTTGTGTTTTTTGTGTTTAATTAGTGTTTGTGCCAAGTAGAACCCTTGGGAAGACTTGGGGAAAGTCTTGTTGAACTTGCTGTAAAAAACAGAAACTTTAGCGCTAACGAGAACTGCTGTCATTTTTATTTGAAAAGTGATATTTAGTTAATTATTTTTGCAGATGATTAATAGATAAATTCCTCACGTCCAGCAGTTTATTTTAAAACTTTTGGGGTTCCAGATCTTGCGCTAGCTACAGATTGCTATATACTATTCTGTTTTTGACAGATTCTGTTTTTCGTGTGTTGTTTGCTTATTTTGATGAATCTATGGCTAGTAAAATAGTTTATAATCCATAGAGAAGTTGGAATACAGTAGGTTTAACACCAATATAAATAAATAATTAGTTCATTACAGTACCTTGAAGTGGTCTTTTGTTTTCTTTTGCTAACGGAGCTCACAAGTTTTCTATTTTGAGTTTTGTGTTGTGAAGTTTTCAAGTTTTGGCTGAATTCTTATGATGGATCACGGAACAAGGAGTGGCAAGAGCCTAAGCTTGGGGATGCCCCTGGCACCCCCAGGATAATCCAAGGACACCAAAAAGTCAAAGCTTGGGGATGCCTCGTAAGGCATCCCCTCTTTTCGTCCACTTCCATCGGTAATTTACTTGGAGCTATATTTTTATTCACCAACATGATATGTGTTTTGCTTGGAGCGTCTTGTATTATTTGTGTTTTTGTCTACTAGTATGCCACAATCATCCTTTCTATACACACCTTTTGAGAGAGCCATACATGAATTAAAATTTGATTAGAATACTCTATGTTCTTCACTTATATCTTTTGAGCTAAGTAGTTTTGCTCTGTGTGCTTCACTTATATCTTTTGAGCGTTATAATTTTGCTCTATGTGCTTCACTTAGATCTTTTAGAGCACAGTGGTGGATTTGTTTTAAAGAGACTATTGATCTCTCATGCTTCACTTAAATTATTTTGAGAGTCTCTTAATAGCATGGTAATTTTCTTAATAATAATATGCCTGGTATTCAAGATTTGTGAAACTTTCTTTTTAGTGTGTTGAATACTAAGAAAAGATTGAAGCATGATAATTGTTTTGAGATATGGAGGTGATAATATTAAAGTCATGCTAGTTGAGTAGTTGTGAATTTAAAGAATACTTGTGTTGTAGTTTGTGATTCCCGTAGCATGCACGTATGGTGAACCGTTATGTGATGAAGTCGGAGCATGATTTATTTATTGATTGTCTTCCTTATGAGTGGCGGTCGGGGACGAGCGATGGTCTTTTCCTACAAATCTATCCCCCTAGGAGCATGTGCGTAGTACTTTGCTTTGATAACATCTAGATTTTTGCAATCAATATATGAGTTCTTTATGACTAATGTTGAGTTCGTGGATTATACGCACTCTCACCCTTCCACCTTTGCTAGCCTCTCTAATACCGCGCACCTTTCGCCAGTATCATACACATATCATATACCTTCTTAAAACAGCCACCATACCTACCTATCATGGCATTTCCATAGCCATTCCGAGATATATTGCCATGCAACTTTCCACCATTCAGTTTATTATGACACACTCCATCATTGTCATATTGCATATCTCGGTACACCGCCGGATGCATTCACATATAGTCATATTTTGTTCTAAGTATCAAGTTGTAATTGTTGAGTTGTAAGAAAAATAAAAGTGTGATGATCATCATTATTAGAGCATTGTCCCAGTGAGGAAAGAATGATGGAGACTATGATTCCCCCACAAGTCGAGATGAGACTCCGGATGAAAAAAAAGAGGCCAAAGAAGCCCAAATAAAAAAAAGAGAAAGGCCATAAAAAAAGAGAAAGGCCCAAATAAAAAATAAAATAAAATAAAATAAAATGAGAGAAAAATAGAGAAGGGACAATGTTACTATCCTTTTACCACACTTTTGCTTGAAAGTAGCACCATGATCTTCATAGTAGAGAGTCTCTCATGTTATCACTTTCATATACTAGTGGGAATCTTTCATTATAGAACTTGGCTTGTATATTCTAATGATGGGCTTCCTCAAATTGCCCTAGGTCTTCATGAGCAAGCAAGTTGGATGCACACCCACTTAGTTTCTTTTTGAGCTTTCATATACTTATAGCTCTAGTGCATCCATTGCATGGCAATCTCTACTCACTCACATTGATATCTATTGATGGGCATCTCCATAGCCCGTTGATACGCCAAGTTGATGTGAGACTATCTTCTCCTTTTTGTCTTCTCCACAACCACCATTCCATTCCACCTATAGTGCTATATCCATGGCTCATGCTCATGTATTGCGTGAAGATTGAAAAAGATTTGAAAAAGTTAGAGTATGAAACAATTGCTTGTCTTGTCATCGGGGTTGTGCATGATTTAAATATTTTGTGTGGTGAAGATAGAGCATAGCCAGACTATATGATTTTGTAGGGATAACTTTCTTTGGCCATGTTATTTTGAGAAGACATAATTGCTTTGTTAGCATGTTTGAAGTATTATTTTTTTATGTCAATATAAACTTTTGTCTTGAATCTTTCTAATCTAAATACTCATACCACAATTAAGAAGATTTTCATTGAAATTATGCCAAGTAGCACTCCGCATCAAAAATTCTATTCTATCCTTTACCTACTCGAGGACGAGCAGGAATTAAGCTTGGGGATGCCTGATATGTCTCCAACGTATCTATAATTTTTTATTGCTCCATGCTATATTATCTACTGTTTTGGACTATATTGGGCTTTATTTTCCACTTTTATATTATTTTTGGGACTAACCTATTAATCGGAGGCCCAACCAAGAATTGTTGTTTTTTGCCTATTTCAGTGTTTCGAAGAAACGGAATATCAAACGGAGTCCAAACGGAATAAAATCTTCAGGAACGTGATTTTCTCACCGAACGTGATCCAGGAGACCTGGACCCTGCTCCAAGGAACAAAAGAGGCAGTCACAAGAGTGGGGGAGCCCCCCCTAGGGCATGCTCCTCCGACGTACTTCTTCCTCCTATATATACACACGTACCCCCAAACGATCAGAAGAGGAGCCAAAAACCTAATTCCACCGCCGCAACTTTCTGTATCCACGAGATCCCATCTTGGGGCCTGTTCCGGAGCTCCGCCGGAAGAGGGCCGTCATCACGGAGGGCTTCTACATCATCATAGCCTCTCTGATGAAGTGTGAGTAGTTTACCTCAGACCTTCGGGTCCATAGTTAGTAGCTAGATGGCTTCTTCTATCTCTTTGAATCTCAATACAAAGTTCTCCCCCTCTCTCATGGAGATCTATTCGATGTAATCTTCTTTTTGCGGTGTGTTTGTTGAGACCGATGAATTGTGGGTTTATGATCAAGTCTATCTATGAATAATATTTGAATCTTCTCTAAATTCTTTTATGTATGATTGGTTATCTTTGCAACTCTCTTCGAATTATCCGTTTGGTTTGGCCAGCTAGATTGGTAGTTCTTGCCATGGGAGAAGTGCTGAGCTTTGGGTTCGATCTTGCAGTGTCCTTACCCAGTGACAAAAGGGGCAGCAAGGCACGTATTGCATCGTTGCCATCGAGGATAACAAGATGGGGTTTATTTCATATTGCATGAATTTATCTCTCTACATCATGTCATCTTCCTTAAGGCGTTACTCTGTTTTTAACTTAATACACTAGATGCATGCTGGATAGCGGTCGATGAGTGGAGTAATAGTAGTAGATGCAGAATCGTTTCGGTCTACTTGTCATGGACGTGATGCCTATATACATGATCATGCCTAGATATTCTCATTGCTATGCTCAATTCTGTCAATTTCTCAATAGTAATTTGTTCACCCACCGTAGAACACTTATGCTCTTGAGAGAAGCCACTAGTGAAACCTATGGCCCCCGGGTCTTTTCTCATCATATCTATCTCCATCACTTTAATATTTCTTTGCTTTTTTACTTTGCCTTTACTTTTTACTTTGCATATTTATATCAAAAATACCAAAAATATTATATCTATCAGATCTAACTCTCGTAAGTGACCGTGAAGAGCCCCTAATAGCGTTGGTTGCGAGTAGCTATCGTTTTGTGCAGGTACGAGGGACTTGAGCGTAGCCTCCTACTGGATTGATACCTTGGTTCTCAAAAACTAAGGGAAATACTACACTGATGCATCATCCCTTCCTCTTCGGGGAAAACCAACGCAAGCTCAAGACGTAGCAACCTACTAGCTGGAGTTTCCCCCGTCAGGAACCCATCTGGTTCAAGCCGTCAGCCAATCTCCATGGCTTAACAAATAGTAACGTCTAACTGAGCCAGTTAGTTAGATGCGTACACTTGGTGTAGTAGGATCTTTATTTAGTTTGATGCATACACTTGTTCTTTTTTGGTAGCCCTTTTGTAATGATGGCTGATGTTTGGTTTGGAAGAGAGAGCTGCGTCTTCACTCTTCTGGCCTGCTTACTACTTCTGTTGCACCCCCAGCCCTGGTTGCTGCTGCTGTTTTCAATGTACAATCAGTAGTATATTTCATCTATTGGTTGAATAAATCTGTTGTTAGAACGACAAACACAATGTTTTGGAAGTTGTTGCACGGTTCGATCCTATAGTGCCCCGTACCGTACGGAGCGCATACTATTTATCGTACGGAACACATTTTTTTTAAACTCGGAACACATTTTCCACTTATTGATAACATGCAGCCCACTGATGAAGGCCCAATAGAGAAGCCCATAATTAACTAGAAGGGAGGCTCTCACATGAATCTGGCCCAGGTACATGCTCATGTTCCCCTAAACATAAATAAGTAAATAAATAAATAAAGCTAAATGCTCATGCACCAGTTCTTTGGGAAAATAGGTAGCCCAGTATTTCTTTTTGAAGAATACCCAAGCTAGGCCCATTTATTTTCACCGAATTACTGGGCTGCAAATCTTTCAAGACGAGGAGGGATGCATTCCGGCCTGGCTTAAGAGTATGGTCAATGTCTGTTAAAAGTAATATCAAAAGGGGTTGAAAATTCCAAAAAAAAATATAGCAAATGGGACATAAGTTTCTTTTTTTTGTTTTTGTTCTTCACTGATATCTTATACGTATTTCATTGGATTTAACATGACATAGTACTAATTTATTTTTAAATTTGTTTTAGTATGGCTATTAATTTTTGGATTAAGAATATTTTGTTCCCCAGCAAAAAATTGCGAATTTTCAAAATTTCCCACATATTTAGTTAATTTTTTTACCCTGGTACTGACCAGAAAATGGCCAGCAATTCTAAAAATGGAAAACGGGCTCCAATAAATTCCATATGAATTAGAAAATGAGTAAAAATTATAAAAATAATAGCAAATGGGCTGTACACGCCACATATTTCGAGGATGACTTGTTTACGCAAGGCTTTGTCAGTGAACACACGATTCTAGCAGCAGTTAGTGTTGGATGTCCATCCAACGGCGACGTGCTTCTGCTATCTCTGATCTTCCTGATCCAGCCGCCTAAACTAGCACTGGCGGGACTGCGTGCTCCTTCCTCTTGTGGCCCGCTATGATGCCGCGCACGCTTCCCCGGCCCACCCTACTCCCTCCGCTGGCCTGGCCGCACGCAATCAACTGCCTCCTTATTACACGAGAAAAATAATTCCTCCCACTGACATCTGGGGCACACCGGTTGGGAGGCTGACCTGTGGGCCTACTAAGTTGACGCGTACGCAGGGCTTGTCAACTTAGTCATCAAACGATTCTAGCAGCAGTAACCGTTGGATTTGAATCGAACGGTCCTACTGCTTCTTCAATCGTTGCTCTTCTTGCATCAGCCGCCCAAACCAGCGCTGGGGAGACCGCCTGCTCCTGCCTCCAGTGGCCGGCTGTGCTACCGATGAGGCCTCATCACCCCCTACTACTCCCACCGCTAGCCAGGCCCTGCTGCGACGGCAAGCTCACACCACAGCCGAACCAGTCAACCCTCGTACTCCTCTCCGCGTGGGCATCCACTGCCGCGTCTTCCCCGGCTCCACGTCGTCCCCTACCTAGGCCTCGCCATCGTCCATCGCCTTGGTGCTCTCGGCGCGGCGTGGTCAACGTGGTCAACGACATTACATCAGAAGAGTACTATACGTCGAGAGGCTGACAGCTGGATCCATGGCCACAACCCAGTTTTTTGTGATTGGCCAAGTAAGTTGCTTTTGTCAGGCCTGTTGGGCTGCAAATCTTTCAAGACGAGGAGAGCTTTCATTCGGCTGGCCGAGAAAATGGCCCATCAGTAATGAGAAATGGGCTGTACATTTTTAAAACACATCAAACTGGCAATTAGTTTCAAATATCTTTTCTTCATTTCGAGATTTGAAATTACATTAATTTTTATGCGTGGAGAATTTGTTGGATCTTATATTTATATACATTTATTTTCAAAATCAGTTTGAATGTGAGTCAAAATATCGGGATTAAAAACAGTTCGGACTGCACCGAAATATGCAAAATTTCGTATAATTTTTTAACTGTGGCCACAATATGGGCTGTAATGCTAACAAAAAGAATATGGGCTCCCAAAAAAACATTAATAATTAGAAAATGGGCTGTAAATTATTAGAAATAATGGCAGATGGGCTGTATGCTGTTTTCCACAGATTTGAGGCTTTCCAAAAAAAGGTTGACGCCCAAGCAGTGACTGTTGGATGGCCATTCGACGGCCGTCGTGCTTCTTCAATCTCTGCTCTTCTTGCTCCAGCCGCTCAAACAGGCGCCGGCCCGACTGCCTACTCCCTCCTCCCAGCGGCCGGCTCTATTTCCGCGGAGGCCTCACCGCCCCACTGTACTCCCATCGATGGCCCAGCCATCCCTCTACTCACCCACACCTGCTGTTATTCTCCGGCGACGGCAGACGAACCAGTAAACCCTCGTACATCATACTCCCCTCCGCATGGGAAACAACTGTCAACTCTTCCCTGCCTCCGTGTCGTTCCCTTCCTAGACCTCGCCGTCGTCCATCGCTCTGGTGCTCTTGGTGCGGCCTGGTCAACATGGTCAATGACCGACATGCATCTGAAGTGGACTGTACGTAGAGAGGCCGACAGCTGGGTCCACGGCCGCACACAAGGAAATGCCTCCTTATTACGCATGAAATAATGATTCCTGCACCTGACATCAGGGACCCACCGAAAGGGCCTCTGTATTTCGCGAAAAAACATTACCGCCGCTGACAGCTCGGACCCACCAGCTATATCTTCACACGCAAGTAAGTGCCTCCTTATTACGCTCAAAAAAATGAATACCCCCTGCTAGCTGGGACCCACCTTGGTGGGAGGCTGACTTGTGGGCCTACTAAGTTGACGGGGATGGAGGGCTTTGTCAACTTAGTCAATATGCACGATTCTAGCTCCAGTGACCGTACGATGTCCATCCAATGACCGTAGTGCTTCTTCAACCTCTGGTCTTCTTGCTCCAGCCGCCCAAACCAGCGCCGGTCGTGCCTTGTGCTCCTGCCTCCCGTGGCCGGCTGCGATGCGGCGGAGGCCTCACCGCCCCCTACTACTCCCACCGCTGGCCAAGCCATCCCTCTACTCACCCACACCCCCTGTTATTCTGCGGCGATGGCAGCCTCACACCGCAGCGAACCAGTGAACCCTCGTACTCCTCTACGCATGGGCATCCACTGTCGCGTCTTCCCCGGCTCCGCATCATCCCCTTCCTAGGCCTCGTCGTCGTCCACCGGCCTAGTACTCTTGGCGCGGCGTGGTCAACATGGTCAAGGAACGGCTTCCATCGGACGTGGACTGTACGTGGAGAGGCTGACAGCTGGGTCCATGGCCGCAGCATTGAAGTGCCTCCTTATTACGTGTAAAATAATTATTCCTCCAACTGACAGCGGGACCCACGGGACGGGCCACCGTATTTTGCCCCCCTTACTGCTGGGCCCACCAGCTACATCTTCGCACGCCAGGAAGTGCGTTCGGGCAAAAATAAACGATTCGCCCCCTGACTGCTGGGACCGACCAGCTATATCTTCGCAGGCAAGGAAGTGCCTGACAGTCGGGACCCACCTAGTCGAAGTGTACGTAGCATTGTCATTCTGGTCGCGAACGTGTATGTACATACTAGTCGATGTAGAGGCACGCACATTGCATTTACACGTACGTACAGCGGCCAGGGTGCAAGAAATAAAATACGGCCACGTATGTGTACATACGGGCGAGGTCTCGAACGCCTACTCGCGCATACCTATGACCAGGCCTCGTGTACATGGCTGGGTCGCAACGGAGAAACAGCATCATCGTCGTGTTCATGGGGAGGCAACGGAATGCGTCGTGTTCATGGGGAGGCAACAGAATGCGTCGTGTTCATCGGGAGGGCTTGGATGGAACAGGCGATGGAAACGAGGCCTGGCGTATCGCAGAACGGAGGAAACGGCCTTGTGTTCGACCGGACACGTTCGAAACGGGATCCTGTTCATCGGGAGTGGTCTGGCGTACCGCAAAACAGAGGAAACGGACCTCCTACGGTCGAAACGGGGGTCCTGTTGATCGGGAGGGGTGTGGCATACCACAAAACGGAGGAAACGGACTTGTGTTCGAGCGCTATGGTCGAAACGAGGGTCCTGTTCATCGGGAAGGGTGTGGCGTACCACAAAACGGGACTCCACGGGATACTGTTCATCTACACCGTCGACCCCCTCCAGCCTCCACGAGCTACTGTTCATCCACCGTCGACCACCTCCAGCCTCCACCTGCAATTGTTCATCCACGGGCTCCTGTTCATCCAGCCTCCAACGCGCGCTACTCCACCGGCTACTATTCAACCAGCCCTCTCCACAGGCTCATGTTCAACCACCCCTCCACGGGCTACTATTCATCCTGCCCTCCATCGTCTACTGTTCATCCTGCCCTCCACGGGGTGGTCCTATTCATCCAGCACTCCACGGGGTCCTGTTCATCCAGCCCCAACCGGCTCGATCGATCGGGATCCTGTTCATCCAGAGGCAACACCACGGGGTCCTGTTCATCCACCCCCACCGGGAACTATTCATCCACCCCCCCCCCCCCTCCCGCAACGCTCATTATTCATTCAGAGGTAGCATCGATCGGCTTCAGTTAGCAGCAGTAGCGAAGGAATCGCTCGATCTGGTTTAGTTAAGAGCCATCGATCGATCGCTCGGGTTCAATAACGCATAGCCTGTAGTGCAATCGCTTGGGTTCAGTTAGAGCCCAACGCCTCGCTCGGGTTCAGTTAGAGCCAATGCCTCACACACACGCGCGTACGTGTACAAGAGAAACGCGCATCGCTCGGCCCCCGACCTCTCACTGTAACCGAGAACTCCCTGAAATTTTCCTCCCCCTTGCTTCTACCGCGGTTTTTTCTGTCATGGACGGCCCAAAGAATGTCATGCAGCTGCGTCTCCGGCCTGCCCAGGACGAAAAGCCCATTTTCTGTCATGATTTTTTGTCATAGAGGTAGGAGCCCACCACATCTATGATAATACTAGCTTTTGTCACAATTACCATCATAGAAGTGTCACATGTATGACAAAAAAAATTCGTTCGGCCCAAAATGTCACGGATGTGTCTTTTTTTTTTGTAGTGTGGAGTCGTCAACTATTCGTGTCCTCGTGGCTCTAGTAAAGGCTAAAAGAAAGTGTGCGTCAGCCCTTGAGAATGTAGCTGAGTTCCCGAAGAAGTGAAAAGAGCAATCAGATGCTCTCTTCACCCAAGCCAAAGAAGAGATGGAAGAAGCCCGAAAGAAGCTAGCAGAGGCAGAGCAGGCTAGGCGTCTCCTGCTATCTAAAACTGTTATCAACACAAATTTTCCTTCATAATAGCTAGGTTCAAATATTTATCCAGTCAGCATGCCTGTTGTGATGTCCGTGAATCTACTGATGTGGCACAAAATAAATTTTTTATGGTCATGTAATAATAGCAATTACTTTCCAAACAATAACAGATGAAGCATTGGACATGGTATAGTTCACGCGCAAGCCCAACATTCCAAGTTCAACTTCCACATCAAATTCATGTTCACAGATATCTCCACATTCACTGATAATGTCCACAACCATGATTCACTTTGATGCCAAAAAAATGTTAGGAGAGTTATAAATAAAGAAAAACCTCTAGTTCCTGCTACCAGTGCGAGCACAACAAGTCAAGACCATGCGTAATTAATTATATTTTGATCATTTTTTGTGTTCTAAAATGCCGGCCAGCTCGCGGGAGGATGTGTTGCCGACACACGCGTAGATTCAATGGAGGCAGGCGGGGCAGTCTGAAGCCAGTTGCATGCGGCGAGGAGGCATGTTCAGCCGGGCCTGCAGCGAGTGGGGCCCTCTTGGCCGGTGCAGTGGTTCAATGCCTGCGCTATGAGAGGCCGCATCCGTGTCAGAGCAATCACTCCCTCCGGTCCTTTTTTGTTATGGTATAACAAAATCTTGTTGTCCATTCACATTTTACAACTAAAATTCATGGACAAACTTTGACCGAAATTATGATGGGGACTAGTAAACTAGGACGGAGGTAGTAGTTTGTTTTATCAAAGAAGGGTTTGCCCCTTCTGATTTTCATTACTAAAAACCAACATCTAGACCATAGTATTTTCCCTAGAACTACCAGGTTCAAAATCTCGCAACATAAACCCATACAACCATACGCCAAGGAGGTAGTAGTTATGAATTCCATTTTTGCTCCATACCAATCATTCTAAAAACTAATTAAGTACTTATAATGCGCCATTGAAAATCGGAACTCTTACCCCGCTGAAAGATGATATTTTAAACGTGGCTACTCGATCTGTGGCAACTGGCGGGCCACCGCCTCCGAGTCGTTCACCTGTGGTCCCGACCATCAACTCCTATAGATCAAATTATCACGCGGGGTGACTATTCCTACAAAGCTACGCTCCACCACATACCCGGTACTCGCGCATGTAGCAATCGTGCACATAGGGTTTTAGGGTTTATTTGTTAACGGTGCCTTTACACAACTCTCATGTGTGCGAGACAGTGAGAGACCGATTGCGTGCGTGCGCCACTTCTCTTCGTATATGTACTCCACCATTTGTGTGGTGTTCAAAAAAATATATAGTAGTAATAACTACTAGCAATGTGCCAATGTGTTGCCACATGATCAAAGTAGATTTATACATATTCACCGATTTGATAGAAAAAAGGGTAGTTTTGAAATACGTGTATCACTGAAAATATGTTATGTTTCACTCAGAATATATTCCTTTGGCGGTTTTGATGAGATAAGGGAGGAATGTTGTTGGTTCCAAGATTCAAGATGTGGTATATCTCTAATTTCTATTCTTACTAGCAAGATGCCCATGCATTGCACATCAAGATCTTGTGGGAGAAAAGGATGAACGATGGAATGCCCTATCTGCAAATGTGGAGAGGAGTGCGGGCAAATTGCCATAGTTTCCTTCCTATCCATTAGATATAGATCGGACGACCTATATTGCAGGATGGCAGGCACACCATCATCACCTACTATGCTTTTTATAAGAGTATAGATATAAAAAACAGAGTTGGTGATGATGGTGTGCATGCCATCCTGCAATATAGGCCATCCGATTTATATCTCATGGATTGGAAGGAAACTATGGCAATTTTGCAAAAAGATACCCAGACCCCTCTCCACATTTGCAAATAAGGCCTTCCCTCGTTCATCCTTTTCTCCCACAAGATAAACTACTCATACAAATGCATCTTGATGTTCCATGCAACGCATGGGCATCTTGCTAATTGTTGCAAAAAGCCCATGTGTGTGTTGTGTGTGTGAGAGAGAGGGAGAGAGGAGGATGGAGTGCATATGTGACAAAGACACAAAGACTATGTGTGCGGGAGGTATCAGCTTAAAATGAGGTGATATTGTTTATGTGTGCATGATCGAGAGGGCGTGTCTCAAGAAGGGACGAAAAATCTACATAGATACAAGGAGCGCGAGAGAGACCTATACGCCATAGTGGAAGCACAAGTGTGTGGGTGTATAAACCTATCTGGAGGCTAGTCGATCAAAGTATGTGAGAGAAATACGAGTCGGTGTGTGAATGCCAAAGTTTTGTGTGTGTGTGAGAGAGATGGTAGTCGGGAAGGGGAGTGGAAGCAGGAGTTGTGTGTGTGGGAGAGAGAGAGCGGGGGTGGAGTTTGTCTGATCGGTAAACAAATGAATAATGTCAGTTTTATAACTGGGATGGAGACGGAAAGGAGACCGCAACAAATGTTGTGTATGCAGGATAGAGTAATTTTAGTGGTATGAGTCATATCTAGAGACATATAGGGTATGTGAGAGAACCCCATAGAGATAAAGATAAAGTGAAAGACGAGTGAGACTGTGTGTGTGGCGGTGAAAAAGAAAGCTTAGGTACCTAGTGATACCAGAGAACGGTAGAGACGTGAGAGATAATGAAAACCGTGTAATGTATAATGACAGGGAGAGTGTGACAATTCTCAAATGAGACATCGAGAGACCATGTTTGCGAAGATAGGAGAAACATGAAGTGAGCGTGTGGGTGAGCTGGAGAAAAGATAATGATAGCTACATGAAGGAGCATGCAAGAGAAATGGGCGTGAAAGGAGTCAACATAAAAGGGATTCAAATATTTGAATTCGAGATGATGATACATGTAATTCATACTCGAACCAAAATTGATCTATCAAACATGCATACTCATATGAATTCACACGCATCTATGTTATTTAATATGTAGATATTACCGATCCATACATTTTAGTGTAACATAATTTGGTTTAAATTTTTTGAATTCAACCTTATGATTTTGAGATCATTGTATCTGTAAATCATATTATACATATAAAGGAGTAGAATTCTTTGTTGTGCTTTTGAAACTATATATAAAAAATGATGTATATAAGAATTTATTCCAATCGAAAATGGATCCTGCCCGAACAAAAATTGAATACAAACTAGATTCGGATTGAGTTGGCACGGTAAACGTGCACTCTTGCTCTACAAAAATTTGAACGAAGCGGGGAAAGTCGCAGTAACCATGTGAAATGAAAATCTGCGAGATGGAAATTACTGCCTATCCCTGACAGGCAAAGCCTATTGGCTCGATTTCTATAGGTTTTGATAGGGGTAGATTCGTAATTTCACTCAAACGTGACATAACTGCCTCTCACTCGGATTCGTACACGGCGGGCGCCAAAACACAGTGTCTCCTCGGCCGAAATCGACTCCCTCCCCGATTCATACACGGTGGGCGCCAAAAAGAAACTCTCGTCAGCAAATATTTGGTGTATGCGAGATTACTGTCCTATCCCCAACTGACAAATATTGCTGTGATGTAGGAAATTTTAAATGGGGGCTAAGTTTGTAAATTTCCTCGCATTTGAGACAAGCGCACCCTGAAGACATGGTTCCCCCTTCCTCTCTCCCTCCATTTCCCAAAACACTCTCTCCATTCCAGCCTCCTCCGTCCGCCACCCCATCCACCGCCGTCCTCCTCCACCATGTCAGAGCTGATACCACAACGTCATCGTCCATTACAAGATATTGACCTCTCTCATCCACGGCTTCAGACCGGGATCCTTGCATCCTGTCCTCTCGCTTCATCCCCGCCGTCGTCCACCTTGCCGGCGCTGTTCCTACGATTGTCTCGTCCACTGCGCCTGATACGTCTCCAATGTATCTATAATTTTTGATTGCTCCATGCTATATTATCTACTGTTTTGAATGTTTATGGGCTTTATTATACACTTTTATATCATTTTTGGGACTAACCTATTAACCGGAGGCCCAGCCCAGATTTGTTGTTTTATGCCTATTTCAGTGTTTTGAAGAAAAGGAATATTAGACGGAGTCGAAACGGAACGAAATCAACCGGAGAAGTTATTTTTGGAAGGAAACACACCTAATGGACTTGGACCCCACGTCAGAAGATACGGGAGCTGCCCATGAGGGTGGAGGTGCACCCACCCCCCTAGGACACGCCCCCCTGCCTCGTGGGGCCCTCGTGGCTCCCCTGACCTGCTTCTTCTGCCTATATAACTCCATATACCCTAAAACTTCCAGAATAGAGATTAGATCGGGAGTTCTGCCACTGCAAGCCTCTGTAGCCACCAAAAGTCAATCGGGACCCTGTTCCGGCACCATGCCGGAGGGGGGATCCCTCACCGGTGGCCATCTTCATCATCCCGGTGCTCTCCATGACGAGGAGGGAGTAGTTCTCCCTCGGGGCTGAGGGTATGTACCAGTAGCTATGTGTTTGATCTCTCTCTCTCTCTCTCGTGTTCTTGAGATGATACGGTCTTGATGTATCGCGAGCTTTGCTATTATAGTTGGATCCTATGTTTCTCCTCCCCCTCTTCTCTCTTGTAATGAATTGAGTTTTCCCTTTGGAGTTATCTTATCGGATTGAGGCTTTAAAGACTTGAGAACACTTGATGTCTGTCTTGGTGATCAACTTGCGGGTTTCATGACATTGGGAACCTATGCATAGGGGTTGGCACACGTTTTCGTTGTGATTCTCTGGTAGAACTTTGGGGAACTCTTTGAGGTCCTTTGTGTTGGTTGAATAGATGAATCAGAGATTGTGTGATGCATATTGTATAATCATACCCACAGATACTTGAGGTGACATTGGAGTATCTAGGTGACTTTAGGGTTTTGGTTGACTTGTGTCTTAAGGTGTTATTCTAGTATGAACTCTAGGGCTGTTTGTGACACTTATAGGAATAGCCCAACAGATTGATTGGAAAGAATAACTTTGAGGTGGTTTCATACCCTACCATAATCTCTTCGTTCGTTCTCCGCAATTAGTGACTTTGGAGTGACTCTTTGTTGCATGTTGAGGGATAGTTATGTGATCCAATTATGTTAGTATTGTTGAGGGAACTTACACTAGCAAACGTATGAACCCTAGGCCTTATTTCCACGCATTGCAATACCGTTTACGCTCACTTTAATCACTTGTTACCTTGCTGTTTTTATAATTTCAGATTACAAATACCTTTATCTACTATCCATATACCACTTGTATCACCATCTCTTTGCCGAACTAGTGCACCTATACAATTTACCATTGTATTGGGTGTTGGGGACACAAGAGACTCTTTGTTATTTGGTTGCAGGGTTGCTTGAGAGAGACCATATTCATCCCACGCCTCCTACGGATTGATAAACCTTAGGTCATCCACTGGAGGGAAATTTGCTACTGTCCTACAAACCTCTGCACTTGGAGGCCCAACAACGTCTACAAGAATAAGGTTGTCACTACAGGAATCAGCTACTTTGCCGTCTGCCAAAGAATAAGGTGGCAGACGGCAAAGAGCCTGCATATTGGCTCTTTTATCTGTTTTTTATTAAATCCAACAATTTTCATCACAAATATAGATGACATATATAGATATATTTCAAAAGGCCATTACAGAGCAAACATATAAGATATCCAACACATAAATTCATCATCCAACCATATATATTACATGCATAGTTCCATCATACATAACAAGTTCAACATAGAGGCATCCAACCATATATATTACAATAGTTTCATCCAACGATACATGCATAGTTCAACGATACAAAAGAAACAGAGAAAGGGATAAGGAGCACTCCATCTATGCAAGCTTTCGTCAAGTGAATGAACTCTGCAAAATGAAAAATAAGAAAGTTAGAACAAGAAGAGTAGAACAAGAAGAAGAGTAGAACAAGAAGAAGACTAGAACAAGAAGAGTAGAACAAGAACAAGACTAGAACAAGAAGAGTATGTCATTTATGAGCTAACTTATGTGAAATGGATCATATATGAGCTAACTAAGTTGAAATGGGTCGTTTATGAGCCAGCTAAGGTGAAATGGATCATTTATGAGCTAACTTAGTTGAAATGGGTCGTTTATGAGCTAACTAAGGTCAAATGGATCGTTTTTCAGGTAACTAAGGTGAAATGGATCTTTTTTAGCTAACTTAGATGAAATGGATCATTTATGAGCTAACTTAGTTGAAATGGATCGTTTTTGAGCTAACTTAGGTGAAATGGATCATTTATGAGCTAATTTAGTTGAAATGGATCTTTTTGAACTAACTTAGGTGAAATGGATCATTTAAGAGCTAATTTAGGTGAAATGGATCGTTTTTTAGGTAACCTAGGTGAAATGGATCGTTTATGAGCTAAATTAGTTGAAATGGATCGTTTATGAGATAACCTAGGTAAGATTGGTCATTTTGGAGTTAACCTAGGTGAAATGGGTCATTTTAAAGCTAACGTAGGTAAAATGGATCATTTAGGAGCTAATCTAGGTAAAATGGGTCATTTTTAGCTAACTTGGAATGAACTGGATCATTTATAAGCTAACCTAGGTAAAATGGTTCATTTTAGAGCTAACTTAGGTAAAATGGATCGTCTATAAGCTAACTAAGCTAATTATGCAATTTTTGACATAAGTAAGCTAAGTACAGATCGTTTTAGAGCTAACTTAGGTAAAATGGATGGTTTTGGAGGTCAGTAACTTATTAAGTCATTTTGGAGGTGAAGAAGCTAAGTCTAGGTCATTATGGTAAGCATTGGAGGAAATAAAGCTAAGTCTAGGTCTTTATGCATGTGTTAAGCAAAACACTAGATAAACTTACCAAGATGTAGGAGGTGTAGGAGCGGGGTGGCTCGTGTCGATAGCTGGAGAAGGATCATGCGATGCTTGTCTAGAGTTACGCTACACCAAAGATCATTTCCAATGTCTTGTTAGCATGATGACACTCAAATGTTAAGACTACCAAGTAATGTCCATTCAAATAAAACTCACCGTGGTCCCAGGAGCAATCACTGGCATCGGTGGAGCGGTCTGGCCTGTCTTCTCGCACACAGACTGCACATTTGGTTTTGACGACTCAGTCATACTAGTTAGTAATGAGACAAACACTACATGAATGTTTTGGCTAATCTGCAGAAGAAACTTACCACAAGGAGCTCGTACATGGCCCTTGCATGCATGTCATTCCGTGCCCTCTCCTCCTCCATCATCTTTGTCGTCCTCTCCTCCAACTCCCGCTGCCTCTCCGCCGCCTCCGCCAGAAGTTTCTCTGTTCTATCTCTCTCACTCTGTATAGCAGCCTGCAACACCACTCACATGACCATTTGTAATCATTGATGGAAGCGCACACAATGTAATGGAGAAAGATAACTGAGTACGTATCACTAACCTTGATGGCGAGTTGCACTGGCCGTTCACGAGGCCTTATCTCAGGAGCGGAGCTCGACTGGCGCGCCTTGATCTCCGGGAGAGTGCTAGGACAACGGATAAGTCCATCTCCAATGGCTATGGAGCCATGGGACCTCCCGCCACCAGATATCATCAACAACTCTGGATCAATGGGACCCTGGCTCGGGTTAAAGTCCTCCCCTTTCCTCGCCTTCCCCTCATCTCTATATCTCACGAGCTTGTTGTGGGAGGAGATGTTGGTGAAGTTGTTTGCATCATCGAGGTCAGACTGAGAGAAAGCCTTGACTTTCTTGAAAGAGGCAGTGTGGGCCATGGCATACAGGTCGTACACCTCTGGCACCTTATCCGCCTTATTGTAGCGTGCCTGAAAGAGAGAAACAATGAAAATTAGTAATTAAAGGGCTCAAGCTAGCATGATGAATGAATTGCATGAATCATGAAGCAAACCACATACCCAGTTGCGCCCGAACTGATATAAGTTGGAGCTGCCTTGATGGTGTGGCACACCTTCCATTTGGGCACGTTTGTCCTTGGCCTCGTTGTGGAGGGCTAGCCATCGTTGTGAGCACCACTCATCGACCAACACCTCCCAACAATCCATCCGATCCGCACACCATCTCGGAGGCGCCTAAGTTAGCAAATAGAAACTTGAGCGCTACGGCTAAGAATTACTAAATGAAGGAACTTAAGTAGAGAAGGCCTTAAGAATTACCTTCATGTACTGCTCCTTACTCAGGAACTTATCGCGGCACGCCGGCTTGGTCTTCTTGATACCACGCAAGGCGTAGTAGTCTCGAACAGCCTGCACCCGAGCCTCGTGCCGTAAGTTCTGGAGTAGGCGCTTGCAGACGTTCTCGATAACATGTGCCGCGTCCTCCTCGTATCCCTCCTCACACCTGTAGAATGTCTGCAATCAAATGAGACAATATTGATTAGTACAATTAATAACTAGCTAGTTGAATATTTTTAAATGTGTAAAGGAGAAATTACCCAGAACTTTCTGATCACCATGTCTGCCCTCGTGTTGCACACGACACCGTCGATAATCTCATCCGGCGGGGCCGGGGCAGCCACGTAGTGCTCCCAGCTCAATCCAAGCTCTGGAAGCCGACCCTCACCAGGCAACGTGACAAACCCCGGGAAGTTTTGCCGGCAAAGAACTCCAAGGACGGAGTTGGGCCGGCGGACACTATGATGGTGGTCCCAACCCCTGCAGCATGACAAGGCCAACGCATTAGTTATTTGAAAAAACGTGAATGCACAAGGTACAAAAATATTAAATGCACTTACGTACCTCTCCCCATCAGGGAAAATCAACCACCTCTGCTCGCGGGTCACCGGCACGGACGGGAGCCGTGTAGCACCACGCTGGTAGACGGTGCCCCCTCCTCCTCAAGATCAGTCGGCTCCCCGCCATCATCAGCATGGCCACTCGGCTCCTCGGGCTGATCCGGCCAGGTACCCCATCCGGACGTGTGCTCCTCCGGGGTCACGTGGGCCGAACTCTCGTGGGCCGAAGGCCAGTCGACCCGAGGCTCATGGGCCCAAGACCCGTGGACCGGAGGCTCGTGGACCGGAGTCCGTGTAGCCTCCTCCTCGGACGAGTCCACCCTAGCAGTCACGTGCTTGGGTGAAACGGCTGGGGGTGGCGGCGAGGAAGGCGCCGTAGCAGTCACCCTACCTCCTCTCCCACGACCACGTGCCCCACCTCCTCTCTTCCTACCTCGTCCCCTGCTGGGCACCGCGGTCGACGAAGAAGGGCCCGGCGGTGTGGCCATACTGTCCAGCAACGCTCGGCGGAGAGGTGCGTCTGGAATGGAAGACCTCAGACCACGCTCCCGACCAGCGCCCACCATCTTTCAACACCTGCCATGACAAACAGTAAACGAAATTAGTACAACATAAAAAAAGACCGACATGAATAATAATATATAGCTAGCTATCAAGTTTCATCGGAATAGATCAAATAATTAATGGGGGAGGAGGACTTGTCATTTGTGCTCACCCACGAACGAAGGGGCAGAGCTCGTCAAACGCACGGCGAGGTCGTCGAACACCAAACCTCGCAGCGATGAAACAACTGCACATTTAAAACTACACGATCAACACAATTATATATGATGTTTTTCATAACAAAATCGAAAAATATATGACCTAACTAATAATTCACAAATATATGACCCCGTCGGCCTCTGGAAGGCCAAAGAACACCTTTTCGGGAGGTGTCGGTGGTCGGGGTGTCCTGTCGGTGTCGGGGTGCCGTGTCGGGGTCTCGGGGTCGGGGTGTCGGGTCGGGGTGCCGGGTCGGGGTCGGGGTGCCGTGTCGGTGTCGGGGTCGGGGTGTCGGGTCCGGCTCGGGGTCGGGGTGTCGGGGTCGGGGTCGGGGTCTCGGGGTCGGGGTGCCGTGTCAGTGTCGGGGTCGGGGTGTCGGGTCAGGCCCGGGGTCGGGGTGTCGGGTTGGGTGCCGGGTCGGGGTCGGGGTCTCGGGGTCGGGGTGTCGGGTCAGGCTCGGGGTCGGGGTCTCAGGGTCGGGGTGTCTGGTCGGGGTGCCGGGTCGGGGTCGGGGTGCCGTGTCGGTGTCGGTGTCGGGGTAAGGGTGGGTGTGGTGTCAGGGTGTCGGTGTCGGGGTGTCGTGTCGGTGTCGGGGTCGGGGTCTCGGGGTCGGGGTGTCAGGTCGGGGTGCCGGGTCGGGGTCGGGGTGCCGTGTCGGTGTCGGGGTCGGGGTGTCGGGTCAGGGCTCGGGGTCGGGGTGTCGGGGTCGGGGTCGGGGTGTCGGGGTCGGGGTCTAGGGGTCGGGGTGTCGTGTCGGGGTCGGGGTGCCGTGTCGGGTCGGGGTGCCGTGTCGGGTCGGGGTTTTTCCTCTTTTTTCCTTTTCTTCTTCTTCCTATTCTTCCTTTTCTTCCTTTTCTTCCTTCTTCTTCTTCTTCTTCTTCTTCTTCTTCTTCTTCTTCTTCTTCTTCTTCTTCTTCTTCTTCTTTCCTTTTTCCTCTTCTTCTTCTCCTCCTCTCCTCTTTTTTCTTCTTCTTCTTCCTCTTCTTCTTTTTTCTTCTCCTCCTCCTCTTCTTCTTCTTCCTTTCCTTTTTCCTCTTCTTCTTCTCCTCCTCTCCTCTTTTCTCTTCTTCTTCTTCTTTCCTCAAACTAAACTAAACCTAAAACTAAAACTAAAACTAAATCTAAACTAAACATAAACCTAAAACTAATAAAACAGAAAAAAGGAAAAAACTAAATCTAAACCTAAAATTAAACTAAAACTAAACCTAAAACTAAAACTAAAACTAAAACTAAATCTAAACTAAAACTAAAAAAGAAAAAAAGAAAAAAACAGAAAAAAGGAGGGGGGCTCACCTGGGGCAGGGCCGATGGAGGAGGGGGCGGGGCGGTGGAGGAGCTGGCCGGGGCGCTGGGGCGGCCTGGGGCGGCGGGGGGCCGGGCCCGGGGAGACGGGGTGCGGGGCAGCGGGGGGCCGGGGCGGCGTGGGGCCGGGGCGGGGGGGGCGACGGGGCGGCGGGGGCAACGGGGCGGCGGCGGGGGGGGGGGGGGGCGAGAGGCGGTGGCGCGCGGCGGGCGGCGGCGGCGGCGGTGGGGTGGGAAGTGGTGGCGGGGCGAGGAGAGAACAGAGAGGGGCGGGGGGTACGGGCCGTTACATACTGCCCTCTTTGCCGTCCGCCCCTCTTTGCCGTCCGCCCTTTTGCCTCTTTGCCGTCTGCTGGCAGACGGCAAATAGGTGGGCCGTTAAGTTTTTCCCAAACGGGCGGGGGGTGGGGGCCACCTCTCTCTTTGCCGTCTGCCAGCTGACGGCAAAGATTCTTTGCCGTCTGCTGGCGGACGGCAAAGATCAGGCGGACGACAAAGAGCTTCTTTGCCGTCAGCCTGATCTTTGTCGTCTGCTTTTTGGTAGCTGATGGCAAAGAGCTTCTTTGCCGTCAGCTAGCAGACGGCAAAGAGCTGGCAGATGGCAAATTAGCTGATTCCAGTAGTGTGTGTAGTAAACATCAAGCTCTTTTCTGGCACCGTTGCCGGGGAGGTGAGTGTTTGAAGGTATATCTTTAGATCTTGCAAGCGAGTCTTTTAGTTTCTTGTTTTATCACTAGTTTAGTTTATAAAAGAAAACTATAAAAAATGGAATTGAGTTTGTCTCATACGCTTCACCTTTTTAATATCTTTCGTGAGTATGATGGAAAGGATAATTGTGCTCAAATGCTAGAAGAAGAAATCTATAAAATATTTGGCACTAAGTCTTTATATGATGAGCATGATTGCAATGTTGTTAGTACGAATTCTTTAAATATCCATGACACTAATGATGATTGCACTAGTTATGATGAAAATGTCTCCTATAAACATGTCAATTTTTGTGGAGTGCATTGGGTTTGTAAGTACACACCAAATAGAGAAGATAGATATTGCAAGAAGCATAACTACTTAGAAACTAAATTGTTGCAAGAAGAGCTAGATGAATGTGCTGAAAGATTCAATATTTTTCATGCCCCTTGTGAACTTTGCAATGAACATGGTCATTTATATCTCCAATGCTATTTTGTTTCATGATCAAGTCGTGTCCAAACATTGTGATAATTTGATTACCCTTGAGCATCATAAAGAGCTTAGCCTTCTTTTGGGTTATGAAGAAATGAAACATATAACTGAGGGTATTCCAAAGTTTAATCTTGATAGAGTTCTTGATTTTAATCTAGAGAATATTTATATGTATTGTCCGGTGAATTGCATTGAAAATCCTTATATTGCCAATTACATAAAGAAAAGAAAACAAATAGAAGATGAAGAGAATACTAATGAAAGGGAAGAGACTTCCCAATATCCTCCTATTATTTCTTATGATGAATCAGGTAACGAGGAGGAGCCTTCTACTCAACCAATCTCATTAATAAGGAGCTCCAAAAAGAGGATTGAACCCCCACATGATGTGGTGAAGAGGAAGAAAAGAAAAAGGAAGAGAGGTAAAAAGGTATCTCTCCCAAATAAAGTTGCTCCTATTATTGCTGTGCCTCATGAAAATGAAGATGACACACTTTATGATGATCTCGTTATACCTATTGCTTGTTGTGATGATTATGATTGGGAAGATAATGATACTTCTTATGATCTTGAAAATCTTTTTGGTACTAGCTTGGGAGAATATTATAATAATGTTTTCTATACTATTGGTGCTATCCATACTATTAATGGTGACAGTGATTATGCTTATGATATGAAAAGCCCCAAGCTTGGGGAAGCTATGTTTGATGAGGATGAAATATTTGAGAATATATTTGCTGCAATTAATGTTTGTCCCAAGCTTGTAGATGCTACGCTTAATGAAGATGATACGAAAATTTATAATGATAATAACATGCCTCCTACTTATGATAATTATTGTGATGATACATATGCTATAAAAAGTAGTGAGGATTATATTTATAAAACTTGTCATAATTATGGTTACCCCTTGTCTGAATATTACTCTTTTAATGTGGAAACAATTTATAGTGTTCAAGTTTCTTATGATACTCCCACTATTATTCATGAGAAGAATATTGCTTATGTGGAGAGTAATAAAAATTCTATGCTTGTAGATCATGAAAAGAATGCTTTAGGTGCTAGTTATATTGTTGAATTCATTCATGATGCTACTGAAAATTAATATGAGGGAGGAACATATGCTTGTAGTAATTGCAATAATATCAAGTTTCCTCTCTATGTGCTTAAAATTTTGAAGTTATGCTTGTTTTGCCTTCCTATGCTAGTTGATTATTGTTCCCCCAAGTTATTTGCTCACAAAATCCCTATGCATAGGAAGTATGTTAGACTTAATGTGCTAGTCATATTCTTCATGATGCTCTCTTTATGTTATAATCCTTATCTTTTATGTGAGCATCATTGAAATCATCATGCCTAGCTAGGGGCATTAAACGATAGCGCTTGTTGGGAGGCAACCCAACCTTATTTTTGTTCCTTGATTTTTGCTCCTGATTAGTAATAAATAATTCATCTAGCCTATGTTTAGATGTGGTTTTAGTTGTTTAATTAGTGTTTGTGCCAAGTAGAACCTTTGGGAAGACTTGGGGAGAGTCTTGTTGATCATGCTGTAAAAAACAGAAAATTTAGCACTCACGAGAATTGCTGCCATTTTTATTTGGATAGTGATATTTAGTTAATTATTTTTGAATATGATTAATAGATAAATTCCTCAGGTCCATCAGTTTATTTGATAATTTTATGAGTTCCATAAGTATACGTTTGATCCAGATTACTACAGACTGTTCTGTTTTTGACAGATTCTATTTTTTATGTGTTGTTTGCTTATTTTTGATGAATCTATGAGTAGTATCGGGGGGTATGAACCATAGAGAAGTTGGAATACAGTAGATATTACACCAATATGAATTTATAATGAGTTCATTACAGTACCTTGAAGTGGTCATTTATTGTCCTATACTAACGGAGCTTACGAGTTTTTTGTTATGTTTTTTGTTGTGAAGTTTTCAAGTTTTGGGTAAGGATTTGATGGACTATGGAATAAGGAGTGGCAAGAGCCTAAGCTTGGGGATGCCAAAGGCACCCCAAGGTAATATTCAAGGACAACTAAGCCTAAGCTTGGGGATGCCCCGGAAGGCATCCCCTCTTTCATCTTCATTCATCGGTAACTTTACTTGGAGCTATATTTTTATTCGCCACATGATATGTGTTTTGCTTGGAGCGTCAATTTATTTTATTAGGATTTGCTTTCATTTATTTAGAACAATGTTTTGCATCCTTCATTTCAATAAAAGTGGCATTGATAGCCTTTACTATGCCTATGCTACAAGTATACATGTTGCTATTTGAAAACAGAAAGTTTACGGCTGTTGCAATAATTCCCTAGAAAAGTCAGAATGTGATAAAATGTTGAAACCGTTTGCATATTAAGATCTGATAAATTTACTACAGTGGTAATTTTCATTCATAATTTTTGGAGCTAGGGAAGTATGGATGTTGCTGCGTTCTTTACAGACTATCCTGTTTAGGCAGATTGCTGTTATGTTTGCATTGTTTGCATATGTTTGCTTCTTTAATGATTCTATTTGAGGATAGAACTATTAAATATGCAGAGGCATTTAGTACGCAATGTTGAATAATAATTTTAGTGATTTGCTACAGTAGTGTATGATAAGGTTTTGGCAATGGTTTATACTAACTTATCTCACGAGTCTTTGTTGAGTTTTGTGTGGATGAAGCTTTTGAGATTTAGGGAGACCGTGATATGAGAGGAATTAAGGAGACAAAATCTCAAGCTTGGGGATGCCCAAGGCAACCCAAGTTAATATTTCAAGAAGTCTCAAGCATCTAACCTTGGGGATGCCCCGGTTGGCATCCCACCTTTCTTCTTCAACAACTATCGGTTAGTATCGGTTGATCCTAAGTTTTTGCTTCTTCACATGATGTTTGCCATTCTTAGAATGTAATTTTATTTTGCTTTGCTTGCTGTTTGAATAAAATACCAAGATCTTAAATTATTAAATGTTAGAGAGTCTTCACATAGTTGCACAATTATTCGACTACTCATTGATCTTCACTTATATCTTTTAGAGCATGGTGGTAGTTTTATTTTGAAGAAATAGATGAACTCTCATGCTTCACTTAGATTATTTTGACAGTCTTAGATAGCATGGTAATTTGCTTAAAATCCTAATATGCTAGGTATTCAAGAATAATAAAATTCCCTTATGAGTGTATTGAATACTATGAGAAGTTTGATACTTGATGATTGTTTTGAGATATGAGGATGGTAATATTAGAGTCATGCTAGTTGAGTGGTTATGAATTTGAGAAATACTTGTGTTGAAGTTTGTGATTCCCGTAGCATGCAGGTATGGTGAACCGTTATGTGATGAAGTCGGAGCATGATTTATTTATTGATTGTCTTCCTTATGAGTGGCGGTCGGGGACGAGCGATGGTCTTTTCCTACCAATCTATTCCCCTAGGAGCATGCGCGTAGTACTTTGTTTCGATAACTAATAGATTTTTGCAATAAGTATGTGAGTTCTTTATGACTAATGTTGAGTCCATGGATTATACGCACTCTCACCCTTCCACCATTGCTAGCCTCTCTAGTACCACGCAACTTTCACCGGTACCATAAACCCACCATATATCTTCCTCAAAACAGCCACCATACCTACCTATTATGGCATTTCCATAGCCATTCCGAGATATATTGCCATGCAACTTTCAACCGTTCCGTTATTATGACACGCTCCACCATTGTCATATTGCTTGCATGATCATGTAGTTGACATTGTATTTGTGGCAAAGCCACCGTTCATAATTCTGTCATACATGCCACTCATGCATCATTGCACATCCCGGTACACCGCCGGAGGCATTCATATAGAGTCATATTTTGTTCTAAGAATCGAGTTGTAATTCTTGAGTTGTAAGTAAATAAAAGTGTGATGATCATCCTTATTAGAGAATTGTTCCAGTGAGGAAAGGATGATGGAGACTATGATTCCCCCACAAGTCGGGTTGAGACTCCGGACGAATAAAAAAATAAAAGAGGCCAAAGAAGCCCAAATAAGAAAAGGAGAAAAGAGGCCATAAAAAAGAGAAAGGCCCAAATAAAAAAATAAAAAATATATAATAAATGAGAGAAAAAGAGAGAAGGGACAATGCTACTATCCTTTTACCACACTTGTGCTTCAAAGTAGCACCATGATCTTCATGATAGAGAGTCTCCTATGTTGTCACTTTCATATACTAGTGGGAATATTTCATTACAGAACTTAGCTTGTATATTCCAATGATGGGCTTCCTCAAAATGCCCTAGGTCTTCATGAGCAAGCAAGTTGGATGCACACCCACTTAGTTTCTTTTAAGCTTTCATAAATTTATAGCTCTAGTGCATCTGTTGCATGGCAATCCCTACTCACTCACATTGATATCTATTGATGGGCATCTCCATAGCCCGTTGATACGCCTAGTTGATGTGAGACTATCTTCTCCTTTTTGCCTTCTCCACAACCACCATTCTATTCCACCTATAGTGCTATATCCATGGCTCACGCTCATGTATTGTGTGAAGATTGAAAAAGTTTGAGAACATCAAAAATATGAAACAATTGCTTGGCATGTCATCGGGGTTGTGCATGATTTAAATATTTTGTGTGGTGAAGATAGAGCATAGCCAGACTATACGATTTTGCAGGGATAGCTTTCTTTGTCCATGTTACTTTGAGAAGACATAATTTCTTAGTTAGTATGCTTGAAGTATTATCATTTTTATGTCAATCACCAGCAAAGTCTTTGAAAAACGTGGTCGTGCTGGAGAAATCAGACAACACCCCACTTATATTGGCCGTCCAACCAGTGACACCAAACGTAGGACCGACTCTAGCAGACTGTACCCATACTTCACTATCCACACCAGTAGCCCCACCACACAGGACCTACACTCCAGCAAAAAGTATGCCGATTTCAGTTGCCATAGCACCAGCCGTACCATAGAAAAATCCCACTCCAGCAAAAAGTACAGCAAGTCCACCGCCAAAGACCTATCCCAACTGCAGAGACGGCCAATTCCTGTAGATTGGAACCCCATTCTAGTTATTCCCTATTTAAAAGACAATGCATTGAATGTTGTTAGAGACTACGTGCATATATTCCCATCATGGGAAGATTATAGTGAATACAAACACCATTTTCACATCTTCCTGTCCCACTTACGTGTAAGTGCTATTATTCATGGCAATTATTTTTCTGTTTTCTGCTGATTGACACATCAATGATTTACATTACATTGTTGTAACTAGGCGAGGGTCAATCTAGATAGTCATGACGAGCAAAGCTTGCTTGCACTTTTCAAGGAAGCATTGCAGCAGCATCGGTGTTAACAGAGGAAATCACACTTTGATGGCAAGTCTATAAACAAATTTCCGATGAAGTCTCTTGTGCTAATTTTAGAAGACATTGAATGGGAAAACCTTGTTATGCACTAGTCTTTTTCCCAGGATGAGGTACTGTCTATGATATCACATGACAATTTGAACTTCTACTTTTCCGCATGTGCCTTACGGATCTTTTTTGCAGGAAATCAGCTCGAAGAAGAATTCCAGTTTGAAAAGAACGACAGGATATCGCAAATATGATGTCCGCTCCTTTGCGCTTGTTAGGACATGTTCTCATGTATCACTGTACTTGCATTCATACCTGGTTCATTATGTGACAGCAGTATGCATGATAGCTTGCTTATGAATGTTCTCTCCAGATTATCTGATCTGCATGAATGGTTACATTAACGTAGAATATATCCAATGCCAATGAAATTTTTTAGCTCTGCATTGTTCATGTAAGTACGTGTTGTCCTTTATTAGTGTACTTATATTGACAGTTAGTTGTTCATGTACCATCACCCTGCAACTTATTCTCCTTTTCCCTCCATTTTCTACACGTCAGATCTATATTTACTTTTACCATAAGGTTGGATAACACCGATGGTCCTGAAGAAGTTTAGCTCTGCATTGCTCTTGGATGTACCTTTTGCATGTATCGGTGTACTTACATTTATAGCTACTTGGTTATGTAGCATAACTCTTCATCTTATCTGAAATATTCTCGATTTTTTATTATATTATCACATATATATTTACTCTTAATAAAATGTAGAATAAAGGAAATGCTTATGAAGAAGATTATGTGGTAAACTTCTTGAATTGCCCCCCATCTGCATGGACAAGTGCTTTATAGAGCCTGTCTTCACCAATAATGTAAGTTTGTCCTTCTCACGCCTTCAAAATTTGTTGTGTATATTTGGTTAGGCATGACTGCAAGAGCTGTTTATTTTTGGTGTTTGCATCAAATTGCATGTGTAAAGCTTATTATGTAGTTCATAAACAAAAGTTTGTCCTTCTCAATTTAAGTTATCAGTTGTACAACCAAGTTCCTTCTTCATACCATGTAAATTAAACTATACAGAGCAAGTGATCTTCTTTCGCACTGCATGTATAGTTTTATTCTTGATCTGTAATCCAGTGGTATGGTGAACCTACCTACTACAGCACAATGTCATATTCTACAATATCTTAACTATGAATAATGTCATATCATTCTACTATTATTTAAACCATCTCTTTATTTTCCAATCGGAAATTGGATAAATTGACAACACACTAACCATTGATACTTATGAGTTCTTGATCTGTAATCCAGTGGCGTCGTGAAGCTGCCAACTCCTTCACAATGTCATTTCCTGCCATATCTTAACCTGAGCAATACCATATTGTGTTAATGCTATTTTAAACTGTGTCACTTTATTCGTTAGTAGGAATGTGATGAATTGTCAGCACTGATACTTATATTCGCAAAACCTATCATCTGTTTGCTTGTTTATCTTTAAGAGTGAGGAGGATATAAGTGTCAAACAAGCACAGTCTCATCAGCTTGCTCAGCTGCTTGCTCAGCAGCTCCCGAGCAGGGCTAACCTTTCTTGAACTCAATTGAAGTGATGTCGGTTTTGTATATTATTTTGTCGGCGTGTTTATTTGCACTGGTGGCAATCTTTGATACCCAGTGTATGTAATATGTTGTCTGTTTGTGCTTTATTATCATAGTGGTGAACTTTGATGCCCAGTGGATGTAATATGCTGTAATTTCTTTATTGCATAGTCTAGGTTTTTTTCTTATTCACGATGATGCCGTTATTTTACCGCGTATATATATATATGTGTGTGTGTATGTATGTATCCTGTCTTCGCAGTAAATCGGCCAAACTGTAAAATTATGCTACATAATCAGGCCGTCATGCAAATCACTACATAATCGGTCCATTAATAGGCCTAAATGTAAATTGGCCCACTAGTATATTCAGGCCTAATAGGTCGAGTAAACCTCCGGCCCTATTTTCGCAAGAAAACTGAATGGGCTTTTAGGAGGCTGAAAAGTAGGTTGGGCCTGAAACGTGCCGAACAGCTCACGGGCGACAGCAGGCCAAAATAGACCCTATCCCATTATTGTGCCAATCACATCACGGGCCGTTAACAGGCCAAAATTGTGTCGGTCCTTGTTTGGCCCAATCAGATTATCGGCTGTGAGTAGGCCGGATGCAAACCAGGCCATAGTTAGGCCCAACTATATGACGGGCTTTTAACAGCCGAAATAAATATAGGGCCAAAATGTTAAACAAGCCTTTCACGGGATGAAACTAATATCAGGCCAAATTACTAAATGGGCCTTTAGCAAGTGGGCCCAAAAGCATAGCATCTAGTTGACGGGCCGAATCTGATATGGGCCATAATTTAGCCCAAACGCTCTTAAACGGCCGGATTTGATCTAGGCCAGAATTTGGCCCAGAACATGGTAGGCATTTAATGGGCCGGATCTCATATGGGCCTTTATTAGGCCCGGAACGTGGCAGGCTGTTAATGGACCGGATCAAATATGGGCCGACATTTGGCCCAAAACATGGCAGCCTGTTAACGGTCGGCCCACCAGTGTCCTCAAAATCTTGTGGGCCTTTAGATGGGCTGGCACATTATGGTCGGCGAAATCTCGTGGGCCTTTAGCTGGGCCAGCCCATTATGGTCTGCAAAATCTTGTGGGCCTTTACTTGGGCCGGCCCATTTAATCTTTATGGGCCACTTTTGGGCCGGTCCACGTGTCAACATATCGTAGGTCATCTCGCCGATTGGATGAGTGACACCTGTGCCAACGCGGAGCTGACACGTGGTTTTGTCAGCCAATGAGAATTTTACACATGGAAAATGGTCATTGGTCGTGGCTGTTAGCGGGTTATCGGATCCAAAACCGGTCCCGATAACTTAACGGCGACCCGTTAGGGTGGCTGCCACATGTCAGTCACCCTTGACGAAAGCACTTCCATGACGCGGCATTTATCGTCATGGAAGTGAACACTTTGAAAGTGCTAGTTATCCACTAGAGGGGGTGAATAGGCGAATTTTATGGATGTCTTCAAAAACATGAGGTCTTTGAAGACAAACAATAGAAATGAACCTATTGATATGCAGCGGAAGGTAGACTACACTAGACAAGCCATAGTCAAGATTGCAATGAAGTGAAAGCACGAAGACTATGAGCAACTAGGTAGTAAGGATTAGGATGGTAGACAATATGAAGCCAAATAGTAAACCATCTTCACTCAGTGAAGTCAATCAGATCATACGGGCAAACAATAACTTCATGAAGAAAAATTGTAAAGTAAAGGAAAGTGAAGGATAGAACCAGTTGCTTGGTGAAGACATGGATTTGGTAGACCTGTTCAAGTTGCTGTGACAACTGTACGTCTGGTTAGGGAGGCTGAGATTCAACTCAGAAGACCGCGTCTTCACCTGATTCCCCTTGAGCTAAGGACACCCAGTCCTCGCCCAATCACTCTGGTTTGTCTTCAAGGTAGACTTCCAAACCTTCACAGACTTCATTCACCGGCAATCCACAATGACTCATGGATGCTCAGAAAGCAATGCCTAACTGGGTGGAGGATTCACACTCCTCAAGTGTAACAAGTCTTCAGGTCACGCAGACAGAAAGACTTTAGTGATGCCTAACACTCTTCGGCTCTAGGTGTTTAGGGCTTAGTTCTCGCAAGGATCTCTCTCTCAAATGCTTCGGAGGTGGGTTGCTCTCAAACGACAAAAGCCATGCACTAACTCTGATCAACCACCAATTTATGGTGTAGGGGTGGGCTATTTATATCCAGGAGGCAACCCGACCTGATTTGTCCGAAATGACCCTGGGTCCCTAAGGAACTGACATGTGTCCAACGGTCAGATTTCAAACACACGCGACAGCTTGACTTGGGCTACATGTAAAGCTGACTCATCCAGCTCCGGATAAGATTTGCTCTCATTGTCTTTGCTCTAAGACATAGGATTTGGTTGAGCATCACATCCGTCACTCTGACTTTGTTCACTTGGAATCCACTTAACAGTACAATGGTTCCTATGTCTCAACAAAGAAGAAACGAGAACTACGAAACAACTACGTCTTCGTACTGCATAGTCTTCATGCGAATGTCTTCTCATGTCATAATCTTCACTGTGAATATCTTCACAGATCACCATTGTCTTCAATGTCTTCACACATTTTAGGGGTCACCTCTGGTAGGTAAACCGAATCAATATGGGACTACTACCTATGTTATCCTGCAATTCTCACAAACACATTAGTCCCTCAACCAAGTTTGTCATCAATACTCCAAAACCAACTAGGGGTGGCACTAGATGCACTTACACACTTCTATGATGATAATTTCAGTAACGTCATGGAACACTTCTACGACAGCACATGTATGACTATCTTGATTCCATCATAAATTCGTCATGGATGTACATGCATGACAGAAGATGTGACCTACTGTGGCAAACACGTATCTTCATGGAAGTGTATTTTTTTGTAGTGCATGCTAGCGATCTTGTCAAACGCATCGTCATCACTGTCTATCAATTGCACAATGGGATTCTTGGGTGTAGAGGGGCTCTCTACACAAGTAGCCGTAGAACCTTTCAGAGCACCCAACCGCCCCTTCATAACACCAGATCTTGTCTTTTCGAGAGAACGCCCCTGGGTGAAATCAATAGCTACACACTGAAGCTCAGAGAATTGGCTACCAAAGATCCTGTAGTCATGCTCACCAAGATTCAGCCACTCACATGCAAATAAAAAAAGAAGGAGCGCAACAAGGTAAGTTCAAATACAGAATTCATGACAGTACTAGTCGAGAAAATACAAGCTAGAAAAAATTACAAAAGGTCATGCATAAGCACAGGGTTCGATGCCAAACAAACCCCGAAGTCAACATCGAACACATCACTAGTCGCGCAGGTATATAGCAAAGTCTTTCTAATGTCAAGAATGTCTTTGTGGTTTTAAAACAACATTTCAATCACACCATCCTCCCGGCAATGATAGGTCTTGCAGTTTTGTAGCATAAAGAAGCCACAATCATGCCTGTTAACAAAAGAAAAAACAAAATGGTACATCACGAATTCAAAATTCAGGAATACAACCAACAATTGGAAAACCACACATTCCAGCAACAAAAACAACTAATAAAAATCATTAAAAATGGATACTCACGTGTTTTTTAGCTGCGGCACACGCACAACCTCGCAAGAGAAACCATCAATATGCGCCGGCGAGAACGGTTTGGCCATGTCTATGCTGCACTCCCTCCAAATCTTCTTTATATTATCTGTCATAGTCCTTAAGAATATAACTACATCACTCCAGGTTTCATCGCGGAGTAAATCAAGACACTCGAAATAACGGAACCTCAAATTCAGAACAATCAAGCACCAATGCCCAGATTCTTCCGTAGGCTTCATGACAGCTGCAAATGACGGCAGATCAAAAGTAGGGAAAATAAGCTGACAAAAAATCATAGAGGAAAAATGAATTTAACAAATCATAATTAAACAAAAAAATAGCGTCCAAAACAATAAAATAAAAGAGGGAAATTGAAATTCAGAAGTGCAAAACAAATTAGATAATCATAAGTTCTAATTGGGTAAGCAACCCACTACAAAAAATAAATGCTACTCAAGTTTATATCCACCACCCAAACTTGCAACAAAAATATCAGTTCAACTTCCTAGCGAAAATAAGTGCAGCTTCAAAAAAGAAGCACACATCATTCATAAGTAGAGGGGGAAAAAGCAGGTTACTCAAGTTCATTCCCACATCCCAAACTTGCAAGAAAACATGACAGTTCTAGTTCAGGAGTACAATAAGTTCTAGTTCAGGAGTACAATAAGTTCAAGTTCACCTACTTGGTCAAAACCATCAGCCCCTGATCTCGTGAACCACTGTAGCACATTGGCATCAATAATTCCATCATGGATATTGGTCTGTTGTGCAAAAAGAACAACAACAATTAGAAATTGCAAAAATAACTTATCATCCTATGTAGAAAGCAAAATACTGACCGTCACCCATCTGGGAACTATTAACTTCTCAGTGTCTCGGTACTTCTCACGTAGAGAATATAAAACAACGTCAGCACTGTCTAAGTTGAGCATGCCAGTGGGGACAAACAATTTAGCAATAGAACCAACACTGGTATCACATTGGCTATTTTGAAACACCGACTTTTCACTAGGAAAACACAAAAGATGACATGAATTAAAACTACTTCAATAACAAAATAGTCATATGAGAGAAAGAAAAAGAGACGAAAATGATATGGGAAAAATCCCAAACTAACTGTTTCCCACGGTTCGTGTGCAACCTCATAACAGCGAAGAAAAACAAATCAACCTAAGCAACATTAGCACCTTCTGCTTGCAGAAAAAGAAGAAAAAATAATAAGTTCAAGCACTACTAGTGAACATGTCCAAAATGCCATAAATGAGAAGTACACCTCATTTACAAGTCCTTACCTGCATTATTAGTGTTTGATGATGGGAGTTCCTGTGATGACACCAATATGCCTCCAGTTTCAGGGCTTTACGATAGAAGATCTTGTGAGGACAACATTATGGCTGCACTTTCAGGGTCTGAAGAAAGAAAATCCTGGGACGACAGGAGCGCCTCCTGCGTCAAGGGGCCAGAAGAAATCGATAGAAGTAAATCATAATCCTCAGATGGCACCTCCTCCATGCTAGACACGTCGGCATCTTGCAATGGATCACCATAATCAAGCCCTCCAGGCGGGAAATTTTCCGGCGGCAAATCTTCACAATCAGAAAGATTTTCATTCTCAGCAATACCAACACTAGACGATTTGGCAAGAAGTATGTGAAGGAAATATTCCCTAGAGGCCATAATAAAGTTGTTATTTATATTTCCTTATATCATGATAAATGTTTATTAATCATGCTAGAATTGTATTAACCGGAAACATGTTACATCTGTGAATACATAGACAAACAAAGTGTCCCTAGTATGCCTCTACTTGACTAGCTCATTAATCAAAGATGGTTAAGTGTCCTAGCCATAGACATATGTTGTCATTTGATGAACGGGGTCACATCATTAGAGAAGATGTGATGGACAAGACCCATCTATTAGCTTAGCACTATGATCGTTTAGTTTGTTGCTATTGCTTTCTTCATGACTTATACATGTTCCTATGACTATGAGATTATGCAACTCCCGAATACCGGAGGAACACTTAGTGTGCTATCAAACGTAACAACATAACTGGGTGATTATAAAGATGCTCTACAGGTGTCACCAATGGTGTTTGTTTAGTTGGTATAGATCGATATTAGGATTTGTCACTCCGATTGTCGGAGAGCTATCTCTGGGCCCTCTCGGTAATGCTCATCATTATAAGCCTTGCAAGAGTTGTGACTAAAGAGTTAGTTACGGGATGATGCATTACAGAACGAGTAAAGAGACTTTCCGGTAACAAGATTGAACTAGGTATGAGGATACCGATGATCGAATCTCGGGCAAGTAACATACCGATGACAAAGGGAACAACGTATGTTGTTATGCAGTTTGACCAATAAAGATCTTCATAGAATATGTAGTAGCCAATATGACCATCCAGGTTCCTCTATTGGTTATTAACCAAAGATGTGTCCCGGTCATGTCTACATAGTTCTCGAACTCGTAGGGTCCGCACGCTTAACGTTCGATGACGATTTGTATTATGAGTTATGTGATTTGATCTACCAAAGGTTGTTTGGAGTCCCGGATGAGATCACGGACATGACGAGGAGTCTCGAAATGGTCGAGACATAAAGATTGATATATTGGATGACTATATTCGGACACCGAATGAGTTTCGAGGGTCACCGGATATATGTCGGAGTGCCAGAAGGGTTATCGGAACCACCAGAGAAGTAAAGGGCCTTATTGGGCCTAGGGGGGAGAGAGAGGGGCTTCCAAGGGCTGTCCGCCCCCCTCCCATGGGCCTAGTCTAAATTGGACTAGGGGGAGGGACAGCGCCCCCTCCTTCCTTCTCTTCCCCCCTCCTTCCTTCTTCTCCTAGTAGGACTAGGAAACGGGGAGTCCTAATGTTACTAGGAGGAGGATTCCTCCCCCTTGGCGCGCATATGAGGGCCAGCCGCCCCCCTTGTCCTTTATATATGAGGGAGGGGAAACCTAGAACACAAAAGTCGACAGTTGTCTTAGCCGTGTGTGGTGCCCCCCTCCACAGATTTCCACCTCGGTCATATTGTTCTAGTGCTTAGGCGAAGCCCTGCGTCGGTAACTTCATCATCACTGTCATCACATTATCGTGCTGACGGAACTCTCCCTCGGTGTAATATCTCAAAATTCTAAATTTTGGAATGTTATAATATTTAAAATATATGATTGTTGATTGATTGTTGAGTGATTGGTTGAGTGAAATTTATTAGAATTTTAATCTTTTGAAGTTTTGTTGACAGGGAATAAAAAGGACTTTCCAAAAAAAGTTTCTGTTTGAAAATATTTGAATTTGGAAATATTTCAAACTTCATGGCACTCAATGATCCTCATGATTTCTTCAATGAAGGAGAGTGGGAAGTAAAGAAAAATTTCATTTTGAATTTGTCATTTAATTTATTTTTTTAATTCAAAGTGGCATTTGAGTTTTATTCAAAAACTTTTCTGACAAAGAACACTTGAACAAAAGTATTGAGAGGGAGTAATATGACACCCCAAAAATGTTGGAATAAATTTTCCATAGAGTTTTGAAAGTCATTTTGATTTTTGTTTGAATTTAAAAAAATGACTTTTCAAAAAGTATTTTATTTTCCCCTGGAAAATATCCCATTAAATTGGGCTTATTTTTTTATCATTTTGATATATAATACTCCTATATTTTGTTTTCATTTTATTTTCTAAAATGATTTTTCTTCGCGGGTTATTCAAAAAAAGGGAAGGTACTGTTTTCTTGGGCCAAATCCGGCCCGATCTGAACCGAATCATCTCCTTCCTCCACACAAGATACTCACGATCTACAGCCACCGCCGGAGCATCGCCGGAATCGTGGAATTCTCGAAATCCCTCGCCCCCTCCTCCAAGACGACCTCCTCCCCCTATAAATAGCCACATCGCGCATCCATTCCCCCACCTAGTCCCTCCTCTCCTCGCCCCACGTTGCCGAGCCACCCCGCCGGAGTTTGCCGGAGCCGCCGCCGCCATTTGCTCCGCCCCACCCACCGCCGGCCCTCCCCGCCACCCACCGCCGCCACCAGCTGCTCCGCCCCGCTCTTCCACCCCGACCGTCCCTTCCCCGACGCCAGAGGGCCACCGGAGGACGTCGCCGGAGCTCCACCAGGACCCCATCACCAGAACTGCTACAGTAAATCCCGACCTACTGTTTTTTTCGTTCTGTTTTTAAAACAGAATAGTTTCAATCTTGTAAAATCCATAGTTAATTATATACGAGGTATTTTTGAGTGATTCCAACTGCCTTGGATCATAAATTTTATGAAGTTTCTGTTAGTTCAATTTTATTTCACATTTGAGCAGTTTAAATTTGTGTTTGTTTGAATTTTCTCAAATCACTAGATTTGAGCTATTTTGAGTTCGGAATATTATTTTTGACCGATTCTTTTTGCTACTGGTTACTTATTAGACTAGCTACGCATTAGTGTTTAGTTTGCATGTTAGTGAGTTAGTTAGATTAGCTTTTTATTGTAAACAATACTGTTTACTCTGTTTTTAGTACTGTTTGTAGTTTAATTATTATTAATTAGTTTTAATTAGTTTTTTTGCTAGTTTTTGCCAGTGTGTCATATATTCTATTGGTTAACAGTGGGTGATTTCTAGGATTTATTAGACTTAGTATTCTTGAGGTTCTAGGTGTTGTTTGTTGTATGACTAGTTGCTAGCAATAGGAATAGTGTTAGAGGTTCTAGGTACTGTTAGAATTTTATTATAGGAAAAATACTCTATGTTACATAGCGAATAATTATTTTTACCTTGTGTTAAGTATTTTTTTGTTTTAGGATTTTTACTTGTTGTTAGGTAGTGTTGTTGTGGTGTAGATCAGCCCTATAAGTTTATTTGAGTGATTTGGAGTTTTATTTGGTTTTACCTTCGATCATATTTCGATTTCGTTGTTATTTTGATTGTTATGATTGAGTGCTAGAATGATTGCTTATGTGAATACTATGCTTGCTTGTATAGATTTCATCGGAGAGTGACGACTAGTTTATCAAGTTTTTAAGAGTGATAATATCTTCACCAACTGGCCAGGCAAGTTCACTTTGACCATGTTTTCCATACCTATGTTTATTTGCATGTAGTATCAACCTTTTAACAGTCTCTCCAGTAGTGTTATTGAATCTTGTAGTTGAGTAGAATGCATGAGGTAGGAACCATCTCCCTATTACCAAACCCGGGATGTTATATATTTTTAATGCTACTCTATAGTAGACGGGGTTTGGTATGAGTGCATGAGAGTGGTGTGAAGAAGGAGGACTCTACGTCAATGGCGACAACTTCATGATGGCACCGGCAAGGACTGCATCTTCAGGACTCCTCAAGATTTTCGAGAGTCGAGACAAGAATTCAATACACACTACTGGTGAAGGACGGTTGACGGGCACCCTGGAGAAACCAGTGGTTGCCGGGATGCATGGAGAAGCGCCATGTCATCTTGCGGAAAGCTTCACCCAGACTCAAAGAGACGGAAGAATACTTCATGCCCGGAAGCTTATCTGTGCAACCGCAAGTCACTATGGGCTCTGGCTTGGTTGACCTTAGTTGTGACTCTGGCTGGGACGGTACTAGCAGATGTAGAACTACGGTAGGATTGGATGAGCACCGGACAGTGGTCAGAGGAACTCTTCGGAAGACCATGTTTCGGTCATCTTGTTCTCAAACACCTTGAAGTGCGAGAATGTAAAGAGAGGGATCGAATCTTGCGGGTAAAGTGTACAAACCTTTATAGAGGGTTAAAACCTAATCGATTAGTCGTGTCCCTGGTTACGGACAATTTGAGCCTCTGGACTTGGATCTATCTCGGAACTCTCAACACCGGACTGATAATTTAATTGTGGGCAACTTATGATGATTTGGGTATGAGACATCGGTTGGCGGAACCATGTCATGACAGAAAACTCTGTAGTACAGACTCCTGATATTCCTTTGTTGTAAGGAAAATAAAACCAACTTCTATGCAAAAACATCAGACACAGAGCCACAAAGCCATATTGCATATAGAATAGTTTTATCATCTGCTTTCCTCATATTGTGATCTTGCTGGTACATTCAATGTACTGACCTACACGGCTGCAATGTCTCATGTTGCAGATATGTTCCTTCCGACGAGTAAGAGTATGGTACAGGGTTACGGTCTACACTCAACCTGCCGATGGCGTTGATGGGACTCCACACCCGATTATTTGTTTCCGCTGAGACTTATGAGGTATATATCAGTTTTACGTTATTTATACATGTGATTGCACTTTGATATATACATTGATGTACTCTGTGTGCCAGCATATCGATCCAGGGATGGCACAGATACACAGAGGCTTGACCATCTGAGGTGGGTTGCTACACTCGGCCTCAGCTAGATCAAGAGCACGAGGGACGTCACCGAGCTGAACGTGTGCAGATCGCGAGGTGCTGTGCGTTCGGTGCTTGATCGATTGGATCGCAAAGACGTTCGACTACATCAACTGCGTTACTTAACGCTTCTGCTTTCGGTCTACGAGGGTACATGGACACACTCTCCCCTCTCATTTCTATGCATCACCTATATGGATCTTGCGTGTGCGTAGGCAATTTTTTTGAAATACTACATTCCCCAACAGTGGCATCCGAGCCAGGTCTGTCCGTAGATGTTATATGCACGAGTAGAACACAAAGGAGTTTTAGGCATGTGTATATACATATTGCTTGTGGTCACGAGTTGATTCTTGATTCAGCGGTATTGTTGGATGAAGTGGCTTAGACCGACATTATGCGTACGCTTACGTGAGACTGGTTCTACCGACGTGCTTCGCACACAGGTGGCTCGTGGGTGTCTGTTTCTCCAACTTTAGTTGAATCAATTTCAATGAACAGGGTTCTTTCTAAAGATTAAAAAGCAATCACTATACTACATTGTGGTTTTGATGCGTAGGTAAGAACGGTTCTTGCTAGAAGCCCGTAGCAGCCACGTAAAACTTGCAACAACAAAGTAGAGGACGTCTAACTTGTTTTTGCAGGGCATGTTGTGATGTGATATGGTAAAGATGTGATTATATAAATTGTTTTATGACATGATCATGTTTTCTAACATAGTTATCGGCAACTGGCAGGAGCCATATGGTTGTCCCTTTATTGAATGAAATGCAATCGCCATGTAATTTCTTTACTTTATCACTAAGCGGTAGCGATAGTCATGGAAGCAATGGTTGGCGAGATGACAACGATGCTTCGATGGAGATCAAGTTGTTAAGCCAGTGACGATGGTGATCATGACGGTGCTTTGGAGATGGAGATCAAAAGGCACAAGATGATGATGGCCATATCATATCACTTATTTGATTGCATGTGATGTTTACCCTTTATGCATCTTATTTTGCTTAGTTCGGCGGTAGCATTATAAGATGATCTCTCACTAAATTTCAAGGTATAAGTATTCTCCCTGAGTATGCATCGTTGCTACAGTTCGTCGTGCCGAGACACCACGTGATGATTGAGTGTGATAATCTCTACGTTCACATACAACGGGTGCAAGCCAGTTTTGCACAAGCAGAGTACTCGGGTTAAACTTGACGAGCCTAGCATATGCAAATATGGCCTCGGAACACTGAGACCGAAAGGTCGAGCATGAATCGTATAGTAGATACGATCAACATAGTGATGATCAACATAGTGATGTTCACCATTGAAAACTACTCCATGTCACGTGATGATCGAACATGGTTTAGTTGATATGGATCACATGGTCACTTAGATGCTTAGAGGGATGTCTATCTAAGTGGGAGTTCTTAAGTAATATGATTAATTGAACTTTAATTTATCATGAACTTAATACCTGGTAGTATTTTTGCATGTCTATTTGTTGTAGATAAATGGCCCGTGTTGTTGTTCCATTGAATTTTAATGCGTTCCTACAGAAAACTATGTTGAAAGATGTTAGTAGCAATGATGCAGAATAGCTCTGTGATCTGAGGATTATCCTCATTGCTGAACGTGATCCGGACATAGCACTCCGCGCTAAAAACAAAACCGCCTCCCTAGCCCTCGAGGCACTATCTGAGGCCCTCGCGGCCGAAGAATTAACCACCTTACGTTCCACTTTGGATAGGCACGACGTAATCCTCGATAAGAGACCCAAGTCAACTTCCTTAAAACCTGCAAACGAAATAATCAAATTCCACGTTCACCTAACGGACCCCAAGAAGACAGCTTCCATTGGGGTACAGCTGGACTCGACAGTCTACGCCGCATTACGCGCATTCTTGCATGAGAACTGGGACATCTTCGCCTAGCACCCTTCTGATATGCCAGGAATCCGGCACGGACTGGCCAAACATAGTCTCAATATACTTAAGGGATACAAGCTAGTCAAGCAAACGCTGCGGCGATTCTCCAAAACCAAACAACATGCTATGGGGGAGGAGCTAGCCAAGTTACTCGATGTCGGGTTTATCAGAGAGATCAAACATCCGGACTGGCTAGCCAACTTGGTCATGGTACCAAAGAAGGATAAATCCCGGCGCCTATGTGTCGACTTCCTCGCATCGATAAGGCCTCAATAAGGCCGGCCCCAAGGACCCCTTCCCACTACCTCGCATCGATCAGATTATTGATGCAAGGGCGGGACACGATTCACTGTGTTTCCTCGACGCATACTCCAGATACCATCAAATTAAGATGAGGGAATCTGACCAGGTCGCGACAACATTCATCATGCTGTATGGGCCTTTCAGCTTCAACACCATGCCTTTCGGGCTCAAGAACGATGGCGCCACTTACCAATGCATAATTCAAATGTGCCTGGAAAAGCAAATCGGCAAGACTGTGGAGGCATATGTAGATGAGGTAGTCATCAAAACCAAGCATGTTGAATCACTGGTGGACGACTTACGCCTTTCATTCGACAACCTTCGAACATATGACATAAGGCTCAATCCGGAAAAGTGTGTTTTCCGTGTTCCCGTTGGCAACGGGTTTATTGTCTCCAATAGAGGAATTGAAGCAAACCCAGCCAAAATATGAGCCCTATCACAATTGGCAACACCAACTGACCTAAAGCAGGTCCAAAAACTAGCCGGGTGTGTGGCAGCTTTGAGCCGTTTTATCTCCAAGCTAGGAGAAAAGGCATTGCCATTGTATCGCCTGCTCCGACGCACCGACCACTTTGCGTGGACGGACACTTCAATAGCCAGACTGGAGGAAATAAAAACTTTACTAGCAAGAAACCCCATCCTGGCAGCACCGAATGTCGGTGAACCAATGTTGCTCTACATATCTGCAATTCACCAGTTGGTGTGTGCGGTGCTCGTTGTCGAACGAGAAGAGGAGGGGCATAAATTCCCACACCAAAAACCAGTATACTACGTATCGACGGTACTGACACCATGCAAATCCTGATACCCGCATTATCAGAAGATAGCATATGCGATCTTTATGGCATCCCGCAAGCTGCGGCACTACTTTCAAGAGTGCTCGATCACGGTGGCTTCAGAAGTACCACTCAATGATATTATTAACAACCGGGACGCCACCGGCCGGATTGCCAAATGGGACACTGAGCTCCTACCATTTGAAATAACATACAAACCACGCCAAGCCATTAAACCTCTTGTGTTAGCTGACTTCGTCGCCGAATGGACAGAGGTCGAACTCCCTAAAGAGTATGGCACGTATTCCAACTGGGTGATGCACTTCGATGGCTCTAAAATGCTAGCCGGACTTGGGGCTGGTGTCAACTTGACATCCCCCACAGGAGACACAGTCCGTTATGTGCTCCAAATATTGTATACAAACTCTAACAATGCAGCCGAATATGAGGCCCTATTACATGGTCTCCGAATGGCTGTCTCCATGGGCATACAACACCTTGAGGTGCGCGGGGATTCAAACCTCGTAATATCCCAAATAAACGGAGAATTCGATGCAAAAGATTCAAAGATGGCGGCTTACTGCAACGCCATACTCAAAATATCAGCTTGGTTCGAGGGGCTCGAGTTTCATCACGTGGCTCGAGAGAGTAATCAAGCCGCGGACATCCTTGCTCGCATGGGCGCTAAATGCGACCCCGTCCCACCTAACACCATTGTGGAAAGGCTCTTCAAGCCATCTGTGGTGTGGCAGGACGAGAGCAGCAATATTGGTCCAGAGCCGATCATACCCCCAAATTCCGAACATAGTCCCGATATCATCGGGGGCTCAGGCACCGACATAACACCACTGGTCCACAAAATCATGGCTATAATTACCACATGGACCGAGCCTTTCCTTGCCCACCTTAATAGGAATGAGCTCCCTGGGAATCAGACTGAGGCCCGTCGCATCATTCGACGGTCAAAGGTCTACAAAGTTCATGAAGGAGAACTATACAACAAAAGTACTACCGGAGTCCTCCAACAATGTATCTCCGAGGAAGAGGGATGCCAGCTCTTGGCTGAAATACACGCTGGCCTTGGTGGCCATCACATCGCAGCTCGGGCCCTAGTAAGTAAGGCCTTCCGTATGGGTTTCTTTTGGCCCACGGCCTGGGCAAATGTAACACCCCGAGACTGATGTGCCAGGTGTCTTCCAGTTATTCGCTGTCGTTGCCATGCCATTTGCTTTTGTGTTGCATCTTACCATGTCATCATGTGCATTGCATCATCATATTTTCAAAACTTGCATCCATCTGGGTTCCCCCAGTTACGTCTGTTGTCCGTTCTGAGCCCAGACACACTTGCACGCTCCCGCGGCACGTCCGAAATATTATTTTATAAGTGGCCGAAAAATGTTCTCGGATTGGGTTGAAAGTTGGCGCGTGGTCTTATTATAGTGTAGATAGACCGCTTGTCAAGTTTCATCGCATTCGGAGTTCGTTTGATAGCCCAACCATTAAGCTATAGCGGCATTATAGCCGGGCACACACCCGACGTTTTCGCTCTTCGGAAACAGTCGCCGGGCCTCTCTCTCTTCTCTTCTCTCAGCCTGAGGCCATCTGCACAGTCCACTACCTACCGCCAGGCCCAACCTAACCTCTCTCGTCAGCCCGCGGCCCTCCTCGCACGCGCGTCCGAAAAGTTGTCCCGGACCCGACCCGAGCAGTCGTCACCGTTGTGTCTGGATCATCCCCAAACATCTACAAAACTTCTCTATTTTGTTAATTGGACTTCCTAACATAGTTATTCGCGACCGTCCGATTACGATCGAAGGGACCGGACAGCCCCTAATTTAACCCACCTGCTATTTATACACAGTTGAAACCCTAGAAACTAGGGATCTGTCCCATCCATCTCGTGTCCGCCGCCACTCTCCTGGTTTTCAGCGCCCAACCAACCACAAAGCCGATCCAATCCATCCCCGACCAACCGCACCGGCCTCTGCTCGATCCATCCCTACAGCCGCAACCACCCGAGCTCGTCTTCTTGCGCCTGTAGCCGTCCGAGCCTCCCCTGGCTCCTCTACCTCGCCTCGTCGTCCGGCGACCGGCGCCGCCGTCGGCGACCACGAGGTAAGCTTCGATGTCCTTCTCCTCCTCCCATGATTTCTTTGCCTTCCTCATCTCACCTCCTTGTCTCTCTTCCGCTGTTCCAACAGGAGCGCCCGACGCCTCCCATGGGGTTCCTTGCAGCCGCCTCGCTGCCCGGGTCCACGCCGTACCTAACCTCTCTCTCATGCCCCGGTGTCTCTCCCTCTTGTCAGATGCAGGAGCAGCGGAAGCTCCGCTATGACTGCCAAGGGCCTTCTCCTGCGTCGATCCGTCAAATCCGCCGCCTGGAACGGCCTCCACCGCCCGGATGCATGCCTCCCGTGCCGTCGTCTTCGCGTCTGCTTCCTGTGCCTCACGCCAGCGCGCCGCCCAAAGCAAGCCTCCGCACCGTCCGCTGTCTTCGCGCCAAGCTGCCATCGCCAAGACCTTGTCCCCGTCTAGATCCACTCGGCGCCTCCCGTTCAAGCCCCAGCACCGCCTCGTTTCTTCTTCCTGGAGCGATAACAGCCACCTGCTCGATCCCTGACTCACAAATAGAGGACAAGCGATCCCTCGTCGCCGCGTTGACCGCAGCAAACCCGCACCTGGGTCATGTCTCGCGCGAGGTCCAGCAACTGGCCCAGCTCCAGCGCTCGCGCGGGCCGCAGGCAGGCAGGCCGGCCCAGCGCGCCCCTTTTCCAGCATCTCCCAGCCGGCCTGTTGGCCCGATGTGGGCAGCAGCCCGTCCACCGCTTCTCCTGTACACCGTCGGCCCAACCAGTTTCGGCCCGCGTAGTTTTTTTTCCTGCTCTCCAATTTTCTCTATTTATCCAGCGAATTACTGTTTTACAGAGAGGTCCCTAAACTTCATGCATATAATAACTTAATAACCGCGCATCGGTTTAAAGTGATTTATATATGAAACTTTCTTAGAATTTTGTCTAGTTTCATAATATCCAACTTTCATCTATGTTTGAAATGTTTAAAAAGCTGTTGATTAAATTTGCTCATATGTCATGTTAAAATGCTTTATTTCATAACTAATTAGCCGTAGCTCCGAATTAAATAAATTATATATGTAAATGGGGTAGAATTTTGCATAGTTTAACTTGGTGGCTTTACTTTGCATGTTTAATAAGTCTAAAATTGTGCTCAGGGCAGAACAGTACCATAACCAAAATATGCACATGAGGAGTTTCCGGACTTGTTGTTTGTCGTTCCGGCCTTATTTAATCTTGCCTAGATAGGTAGTTTTCATTTGCTTCACCCTCTTGCCATGTTTAACGACATTTAATATTGTTGGGTACATAAATGAGATCGAACTAAATAACTTGATGTGGTGTTTCCTCAATATGCAACCCGTTGCATATTGAGCCCCACTTAATTTGTAGGGTTGTTTGTGCACTTTGCCATGCCATGCCTCATTAAACCGGACATGCATCATACTTGTTTGCGCATCGTGCCATGTTTATGTGAAGTTTGTTTACTATGTTGTTTGCTCATTTCCGGTGTTGCTTCTTCGGGTTGGTTCCGATAATGTCGTGTTGTGAGGATTCGTTCGACTACGTCCGTTTGACTTCTTCATGGACTCCTTCTTCTTCCTTGCGGGATCTCAGGCAAGATGACCATACCCTCGAAATCATTTCTATCTTTGCTTGCTAGTTGCTCGCTCTTTTGCTATGCTATGATACGATACCTACCACTTGCTTATCATGCCTCCCATTTTGTTAAGCCAAGCCTCTAACCCACCTTATCCTAGCAAACCGTTGTTTCGCTATGTTACCGCTTTGGTCAGCCCCTCTTATAGCGTTGTTAGTTGCAGGTGAAGATTGGAGATTGTTCCATGTTTGGAACATGGATATTTTGTTGGGATATCACAATATCTCTTATTTAATTAATGCATCTATATACTTGGTAAAGGGTGGAAGGCTCGTCCTTATGCCTGGTGTTTTGTTCCACTTTTGTCGCCCTAGTTTCCGTCATGTTGGTGTTATGTTCCCGGATTTTGTCTTCCTTACGCGGTTGGGTTATAATGGGAACCCCTTGACAGTTCGCCTTGAATAAAACTCCTCCAGCAAGGCCAAACATTGGTTTTACCATTTTCCACCTAGCCTTTTCTTTCCCTTGGGTTCTGTAGACTCAAGGGTCATCTTTATTTAAACCATCGGGCCAGTGCTCCTCTGAGTGTTGGTCCAACCTGTCAGCTGCCGGTGGCCACCAGGGGGCAACTCTGGGCTGGCCTACCGGAACCTTGGACAATCCGGTGTGACCTGAGAATGAGATATGTGCAGCTCCTATCGGGATTTGTCGGCACATTCGGGTGGCTTTGCTGGACTTGTTTTACCATTGTTGAGGATGCCTTGTAACCAGGATTCCGAGCCTCATCGGGTCTTCCCGCTAGAAGGAATATCCTTCTTGACCATGAGAGCTTGTGATGGGCTAAGTCGGGACACCCCTGCAGGGATTTGAACTTTCGAAATCCGTGCCCGCGGTTATGAGAAGATGCGAATTTGTTAATGTCCGATTGTAGAAAACCTGAAGTTGACCTTAATTAAAATACATCAACTGCGTGTGTAACCATGATGGTATCTTTCCGGCGGAGTCCGGGAAGTGAACACGGTGTTGGAGTTATGCTTGACGTAGGTTGTTCTAGGATCACTTCTTGATCATAGTTTCTCGAACGTGCCTTGCCTTCTCTTCTCGCTCTCATTTGCGTATGTTAGCCACCATATATGCTAGTGGCTTGCTGCAGCTCCACCTCATACCTTTTACCTTACCCATAAGCTTAAATAGTCTTGATCGCGAGGGTGTGAGATTGCTGAGTCCCCGTGACTCACAGATACTTCCAAAACCAGCTTGCAGGTGCCGATGATACCGTGAAGGTGACGCAACCGAGCTCAAGGAGGAGCTCGATGAAGATCGTGTTCGTTATGTTGTTTCCGTTTCTAGTTGATCAGTAGTGGAGCCCAGTTGGGACGATCGGGGATCTGTGTAGCATTTGGGGTAGTCTTCTTTTATTTTGGTTCCGTAGTCGGACCTTGATTGTATCTGGATGATGTAATGCTTTATTCATGTAATTGTGTGAAGTGGCGATTGTAAGCCAACTATGTATCTCTTTCCCTTATGTATTACATGGGTTGTATGAAGATTACCTCACTTGCGACATTGCTTTCAGTGCGGTTATGCCTCTAAGTCGTGCTTCGACATGTGGGAGATATAGCCGCATCGAGGGCGTTACAGCAAATGCACAGGACCTCATACAGTGATGCGTTGGATGCCTGCTTTTCGCTAACCAAAGCCATATGCCGCCTACTCCCTTCGAATAATCCCCATCACTTAGCCCTTTGCAGTTTGGGGGCTCGATATGGTCGGACCTCTTAAAGTGGGAAGTCATAAGAAGAAATACTTATTGGTTGTCGATAAGTTCACGAAGTGGATAGAAGCCAAGCTAGTTAAAACAGCTGAAGCTGGACCGGTGATAGACTTTATATCTGGTGTAGTACACCGTTACGGTGTCCTGCACAGTATTATTACTGACAAAGGCTCTAACTTTACAGTCAATGAGGTGAAAACTTGGTGCGCCAATTTGGGCATCAAGATCGATTATGCCTCCGTATATCACCCTCAGACAATCGGTTAGGTCGAGCGGCCTAACAACATGATAATGAGCGGCATCAAACCCGGACTAGTGCAATCTCTGCAAGAATCATACAAACAATGGGTCAAGGAACTCGATTCCGTACTCTGGGGGCTATGGTCCACGCCCAATTGCACGACCGGATATACACATTTTTTCATGGTGTACGGTGCGGAGGCGGTCTTGCCTTGTGACATTATTCACGACTCACCTCGAGTGCGCATGTACGAAGAGAGAGAAGCCGAGCTCAATCGGCAGGATGACTTGGACGGCCTAGAGGAGGAGCGCGATGTCGCGAAGGCCTGTTTCGCATACTATCAACAGCAAGCTCGGTGATATGAAAGCATAAAAGTACAGGCAAAGACTTATAATGTCGGTGAACTCGTTATACGCCTACCAAAGAAGAAAAAGGACAAGCTCAAGCCCAAATGGGAGGGTCCCTTCATTATAGATGAAGGTCTCACTAGAGGAGCCTATCGCTTTCGCAATGCTTCGGACAATCGCTTGGAGCCAAACCCATGGAACGTTGCACGGCTCCAAAGATTCTACGCCTAAGTCCGCACATATACCCTTTTTTCCTCGTTCCTTCTTTTCTCCCTTTCACTATTTTCTTTTTCTCGTTTCTATACGACTTCTAGCTCGTGTTCGGATAAACCGCACACCTGAGCGGTAAACATCCTTAAATGTACGTACCGCACAATACCAAGGGGCTTCTTTTCACAAGAAGCTTATTTATTATTTTTTGAGCATCAAGCTCACTATAGCGACCCGACCTCAGACGGTCAAGCCTCTGTTTTTCAGAAGCATTAACTCTCTACTCTGCATACACAGTACCACCTACAACCCACTACATCTGCTAGTCTACCTCTTCGAGAGCTTCACGCAAATTACTCAACTATGCCAGAGCCCATAATGGCTTATGGCTGCACACGGAAGTTTCTAGCATGAATAATCTTATGATCCCTTTGAGCCTGGGTGGCATTCCATAGGGTGATCACACGGGTCCTCTTGGATCCCCTTGGGTAAGCACTGGGTTCTCGGGGTACCCGGGCAAACTACTTGGTGCTCCAGGGTGCCCCTACCATTCCACCCAGATGTGTATAAAAGTAGCCACCTTAAGTTAAACCTTAGTTAACAATAATCTCTCACATCTTTCATGAATTCTCTCAAACTAATCCACGTCTATGTGCATAGCATAGCAGTATAAGCATAATGTAGAAGTAACTCCCAAGGTTTGAATGCAGGACAATAGGTTCCTACCTCATCAACTACTTCCCAATACCCACATGTTATCAATCCTACTCATGCAATGTTTGAGGGTGAAACTAATGCATAAAAACTGGGTATTAGAGGGATATGATCAAAGTGTGAACTTGCCTTGTACAATTGACGAAGATGATTCGCACTCATAACTCCTGATAGTTCTACTCGTCACACTCTGTTCAATCTGTCGTCGGCAAGCAATAGTAACCACACATAAGCAATCACTCAAAAGATTGGGAAGAATGAAGAAGACAGTTCGGAAAACACTAAAACCAAGCAAATAACTCTTGCAACATAAAACAATTTCTAACAGTACCAAAATTATGTGAATTTGGCCTTATCAGAAAGTTTAGGTCAAGAGCTTCGATTTGCAAAACGAATAATTTAAATTGGAGTTATAAAACTCAAGTTATGATAAAACAGTTTGAATATGAATCTGAACAAATTTCGAAATTTGAAATTTTCAAAAAGTTGATGTGACAGGTTCACTGGATAGGTGAAAACAAGACAAAACTATAGGCGCTAGTTTCATCTAATTTGGATGAACGAGTAAAAAGTTATGACTATTTGAAAAATTAGGGCCAAGCTGTTTTACAGGAAAAAAATAGGTATGGCTAAAAGAATTCAAGGTCTAGTGTATAAATACATGGACTAATTGATAATCTAATTATTCTACCGTAATAGTCTAGAAATAATAAACTACAGAAGTAAAAAAACAAAGAAAGATATCTTTATAAGGCAGAGAAAAAAATGACTTCGGAGAGAGGAGACAATTTCCAGATGTCCCGCCGGAGAGAAGAATTTTTTTTTTTAATAAATCTAGTCAAACCAAAATATTGATTTAACCCGAGTCGGATGATTTTTGGAGGCTCTATGGGTCTATATTTATAGGTGGAAAACAAGGCTTAGGGTCAAAGACTAGGCAATGTAGGACTAAACGTAGACGAAATAGAAAAGAAACAAAGGAGGCGCGTCACATGGGCCTAAACGCGTAAGGCGGTTCTGCCGGCCGCGCAGCTGCAGTTTTTTTTTTCAAATGTTTTTTTCAAGAAAAATGATATATATTTAAAAAAATCTAAATAATTTTTCCGAAATATACAAAAAGAAAAAAATATGCATAGGCCGGCCTTCTAGCTCTGCTGCGTAGAAAAGCAAAAATATTTATGAGCCGCACATACAGTTTTTTTAAAATAGAAAAAGAAGGAAAACCGAATAACAAAATAAACTTACATTTTATATAGACATATTATATATCTAAATTTTCAGAAAAAGATTTACTACTACATGAACATATTTTCAGCGTCCAATAAAATACACAAAACTTCTAATAAATCAAACAGTGCTACTACTCTAAAAAATCCAATAAAAATCATTTTAAAAATACCTAAAATAATTCAAATTTATTTTTCTCCAATTTTCTGATGTAGGGAATCATTTTACCCTAATTTCCATATATTTTATTTTTGGGAAAAAATAATTTGAATAAAATCCGAATAACCCCAAATTGAAAATAATTTCAAAAGAATTTTAAATTCGATTCTTTGAAACTCCCAACTCATATTTCGTAGGTTTTGAAGAAGTCATTTTATCTTCTCTCATGAAAATCATTGAGTTGCTTAGAGTTTCTAAATTGAAAAAAATATTTCCAAATGAAATTCAAATATTTTCAAAAACCCTTTTCATTTATTTAAATGGAAGAAGTCATGTCATCTTCTCTCTAGGGTTTTGTGATGAAAAGTATTTGTATTCACGGAGATCATAAATGCAAGATGAAAGTTTGGGAAAGTCCTTTTATTCCCTCTCATTTAACTTTCAAAGAGTTTTGAATTTCACTCAGTTTCACACGATTAATCAAACAATTAATCAAATCTATCTATTTGTTGTAACATTCCAAAATTTAGAATTTTGGGATGTTACAAACCTACCACCCTTAAAATGAATCTCGTCCTCGAGATTTGGAGAGTCTAGCAAGAAATTGGTTAGGGTTTGGGGGTCTCCTCAAAATCCATCGACCGTCTCAGGGGTCTGGGGTGCTACCACCCTTAGAAACATCGTTACAGTCCCATCAATACTCATATACTTCATCCTTATTATTGACAGGGCCGGTCTTCTCAGATCTTTAGTATAATTCCTTCTCTCGCTCTTCCGGTAGCGGCATAACCTTTACTGCAATTCTTTTGTCCTTTCATCTTGGTAAGGTTATTCCTAGACTGGGTCTTCTTAGCTGACGGGTCTGGCGCCAATACTAAACAACTATCGATATATCATGGTGGTCATCAAACAATTTATGGTTTCTCCTGCAGAAAACGGGTCTGGGCTGAACCTCACCGTATAACCTACGATTGGCAGCAACTGCCTTGTACCAGGGAAAATACTTATACCATTCTAAGGTTCAAACAAGGTTTTGATCGTCGTCTCTCTACTATAGGTAAGTCTCTCAGATTTACCATCCCATATAGCAAGGCGAATAATAAGAGTAAGTCGGTATGGTGATCAATCCTTCCTGTACCCAAATCATTACCATGTATATGGTTTAGCGAATCTCGCATTCTAACACTCGGTCATCCTCACAAGCATTGCAGAATTTCTCTTGTCAACGAACTAAGTTCGGATAAATCCATTGATTCTGCAAGCCAAACAAACATCTATCGTTCCTTCACAACTCTTAGGTTTTGCATTACTCCTATAAGATCGGCTGTTGATAAAATTGTAACTTCTTCTAGGGTTTTTTCCTTCAGCAAGTGTGTGCTTGCTTCTTGGCAGGTCCTGGGGCCTATGGGTTATGGCCCATCTTATCACTTGTAAACCTTGAACTCATCATCGGGGCAACTGATCATTATTCCAACATCCAACTTCTAGCATTCTTAGATCCGTCCAATTGTATCGTCTCCCTTCCTTCTATTGGTGCCAATCTAAGATGGTGATTACTCAAACTCATCATGGAATTACAATTGGTCCATATTGTCAACATTATACCTCCTTTATATCCAATAGTACTTCATCCCTTCATACTTCTTGTGGTATCCAACATATCGAGATAGAACTCGTACTTATTTTGTCAAAGGTCCACTCCGTGGAAAATCATTATCGTTTCCAGGGGTCAGGTTTCCTCACAGGTTACTTCCACCCTTAAAATGAACAAATCATCCATAGACCATATTTCTCATATCCTCGAAAATGGTCAAAATCTTTCTTCATAGAGTAACAACTCATAAGATCAAATTCCATGCCAACAAAGCTAAATTTATTGATTCTCCAATGACTACAATCTCTTGCATTTCCATTACATGCCTTAACCCGTCGCCTCAATATAAAGGAAAAAGGTTCTCACTACTACTACTATACTTCTCACAAACACAACTGCTTATCACAAGTCTCCTTCTCCTTGGGACAATCTCTGGCAAAGTTCCCTGCTTCATTGCAATGAAAATATATTACTTCTGAGAAGTCTCGAGGTTTCCTTTTTGGGCAACTGCTGAAGTAGTGCCTTGACTCCTTGCACCTAAAACAGGTGATATGACTCAGGTCCTTCCTGGTATCCAATCTACTTATCTTCCTGGACTTTTTCATTCCAATCAGGGCTTCTATTTCCTGTGGTCATACTCTACTTCCTCTGTCGGGAATTCTACTAGATCCCCATTCAGACAATTTTGGGAGATGTGTCCTTCTTCTCCACATGAATAGCACGACTTGGTGCAGGGTTTAATTGGGTCTACTTTGGGTGTGTTCTCCACTTCTTCCTTCATCACTTGTTCTTCTAAAATTTCCATGAGGGCTCCTTTCATTGTTTCTTTTTTTGCTGTATGGTTCTTTGTACCATGGGGTAAATTTGACAATGAGTAGGGTAGTGGGTAGTCCCTTCACACAAGAAACAAAGTGATCTGCTTAGTTGGGCATTCTTCTACTGTGTGACTTCCTTCACAGTTAGGGCATTCATCCTTGTGTTCTTTATGGGTGTGTCCTATTTCTCCACAAAGCTTGCATGCACAGGGTTTCTTCATATACTTTCCATAAGGCTTCAACTTCTGGGACACAAGCCGAGACTTTAGTAGAGTCAACTTAAATTCTTTCCAGGTGGTTCGTCCTTTCCATCCATTGATGGTTTGGTACATCCTCCACCAAGTAGTAGCACCTCTTTCAAGGCACTGAAGAGCATGCTGGGTCATATCTTTTCCAACTATGGTGTTATTCTCCATGTGATCCTCCATGTTATGAATCCATCGGTCGTCTCCAATTGACTCATGGGTCCAGAAAATATAAGCTCATCTCCACTCATCCTCTATTAGGTCCATGGGTTTGGGATGAGATAATAGAGATAGAGAGGGAGGGATAAACCCAATGCAAACAGTAGTTTTGAAAAGATAGATTTTATTTGTGGCTGTTGAAAAAACATTAAACAAATGACAGCTCACAAATGTCGCATCTAACGTAGGTATATAATAGGGGTTTGGTCTTCTAAAGGTCAATAAATCTTCAACGTCGCCAGACTCATCAGGTCTTGTTCATGCTCCGATGGCTTATTCCGATCGTGCTGGTTGATCCTCTCCAGTTCTTTTGCCAATTCATCTACATTGACATGAAGTCTGTTGTGACGTCCTTCAATAATTCTGGAGTTGCATTCCAAAGTTCTGGGTTTTCAACATCCTTGGCATGAACCATGGTACTATTGTCCTTTAGCTCCTGACAAATCTCCGGTATCTCGAGGTTTTGCTCCTCCAGCTTGACTACTTTCAGCTTCTGGGTCCTATGTTCTTCATGAAATACTTCTTTGTCAAAATACGGCTTCCTGCAGGTCCATCTTAAAACTCCTGATGTAATTCTCCAGATCCTGGTGATACACCAGCTAAGTTTAAAACTTCATCTTTTGCTGATAGGTGCTCCATTAGCCCTTTTGTCATCCAATCCTTTCGAAGAAATGCATGCTTAACTCAGCACGGTGACAAATTGCATAAGCGGGCGATAACATCATGGATAGCCATGATTCTGCTCTTGTCATTTCAATGAGCTATCATTCCATAGTTGATATCTCCTGCCTTAGGGATTTCTTGACAAAATTTTGAGTTCTAATGCTCCATGATCCGGTCTTTCTCCGATACACCTTGATCTCGGGTATTGACAGCTTCTATAGTCTGCCAAGTTCCATATGGGTAGCCTTCCTAGGTCATACAAATCTGGGAATTCTTTAGAGCCTTCAAATTCTCCTAGTCTTCAGAGTCTTCAACCGTTGTAGTTTCCATGCACGGTAAAATCCTCTTCATTCTGAAGTGGTCTAGTTGTCCGATATCTTGTACTCCTTGAAGTGGTCTCATCAGTCAAATCTTCGAGTGGTCAAAAGGGGAAAGGGGTATGATATCACTAAAAGGGAATATTTGAATAAGCTTAGAAGGGAAGAGAGGTAAAAGATCTTTTTGAAAATGAAGTTGAGAGAAAAATCTTTCCTATAGGCTTGCCAATTTCTAGGGATGACATCCTGCAGTCAACATGTGCTCTGATACCATCATGTAGCGACCCGACCTCAGACGGTCAAGCCTCTGTGCTTAGTGTCATCCCTGGATCGGTATGCTAACACACATAATACTCAAGGATTTATAACAAAGGTAAATCACATGTATAGAGTAACATAAATACTATTACCTCAATCCATATAGCAGAAGTAACAAAGGTTGTGGATTCCCATCAACACCAATAGCAAAGTTGAGTGTAGAAATTGTAACCCTAACCTATCACTTAATCGTCGTAAGAATCCTGCAACATGAGACGTTGCAGCCATAAAGGGCCAGTACATTGAATGTACTGGAAAATTCACACCATAGAGCAATGATGAATAATAGCTATCACTACATGCATATCTGGCTGGTGGAGGCTCTATGGTTATCATGTTTTTGCGAAAAACCAATTTTCCCTACTACAAAGGAATATAATTTATTTAACTACCAAGTTGGTTCAAAATATTGAGAAGGTTCCTCCAACTCAATCCCAAATTAACATTAATAATCCAACAAATTATTTAAGTAACCTGATGAGATCAATATGATAATCCAAGTACCAGAGACTCAAGATGTCCATAACCGGGGACACGGCTAACCATGATTAGTTTATACACTCTACAGAGGTTTGCACACGTTTCCCCACAAGACTCGATCTCCTCCGTTGGATTTCTCGCACTACATGGTGTTTGAGAAACGGATGACCGAGACACCGTTTTTCAGAAGCATTAACTCTCTACTCTGGATAGACAGTACCACCTACAACCCACTACATCTGCTAGTCTACCTCTTCAAGAGCTTCACGCAACTTACTCAACTATGCCAGAGCCCATAATGGCTTGTGGCTGCACATAGATGTTTCTAACATGAATAATCTTATGATCCCTTTGAGCCTGGGTGGCATTCCATAGGGTGATCACACGGGTCCTCCGGGATCCCCTTGGGCAAGCCCTGGGTTCTCCAGGTGCCTGGGCAAACCATTGGGTGCTCCAGGGTGCCCCTACCATTCCACCGAGATGTGTATTAAAGTAGCCACCTTAAGTTAAACCTTTGTTAACAATAATCTCTCACATTTTTCATGAATTATCTCAAACCAATCCACGTCTACGTGCATAGCATAGAAGTATAAGCATAACGTAGAAGTAACTCCCAAGGTTTGAATGAAGGACAACAGGTTCCTACCTCATCAACTACTCCAATACCCACATGTTATCAATCCTACTCATGCAATGTTTGAGGGTGAAACTAATGCACAAAAACTGGGTATGAAAGGGAGGTGATCAAAGTGAGAACTTTCCTTGTTCAGTTGACGAAGATGATTCACACTCGTAACTCCTGATAGTTCTACTCGTCACACTCCGTTCTATCTATCGTCAGCAAGCAATAGTAACCACACATAAGGAATCACTCAAAAGATCAGGAAGAACGACGAAGACAGTTCAGAAAACATCAAAACCAAGAAAATAACTCTTTCAATATAAAACAATTTCTAACAGTACCAAAATTATGTGAATTTGGCCGTATCAGAAATTCTAGGATAAGAGCTTCGATTTGCAAAAAGAATCAATTAAATCGGAGTTATAAAACTTAAGTTATGATCAAAAGAAGTTTGAATATGAATCTGAACAAATTTCGAAATTTGAAAATTTCAAAAAGTTGATGTGACAGGTTCATTGGATAGGTGAAAACAAGACAAAAATATAGGCACTGGTTTCATCTAATTTGGATGAACGAGTAAAAAGTTATGACTATTTGAAAAATCAGGGCCAAGCTGTTTTACGAAAAAAAACAGGTATGGCTAAAAGAATTCTAGGTATAATGTATAAATACAGAGACTAATTGATAATCTAATTATTCTACCATACTAGTCTAGAAATAATAAACTACGGAAGTAAAAAAGAAGAAGAAAGATAACTTTATAAGGCAGAGAAAAAAAACAACTTCGGAGAGATGAGCCAATTTCCAGAAGTCCCGCCGGAGAAAAGGATTTTTTTTTAATAAATCTAGTCAAACCAAAATATTGATTTAACCCGAATTGGATAATTTTTGGAGGCTCTATGGGTCTATATTTATAGGTGGAAAAAAAGACTTGCGGGTTAAAGGTTAGGTAATATGAGACTAAACATAGACAAAATAGAAAAGAAACAGAGGTGGTGCGTCGCACGGGCCTAAACGGGTAAGGCGGTTCGGCCGGCCGCGCAGCTGCAGTTTTTTTTTTCAAATTTTTTTTTTCAAAAAAATGATATATTTAAAAAACTAAATAATTCTTCTGAAATATACAAAAATAAAAAAATGTGCATAGGCCGGCCTTCTAGCTATGCTGCGTAGAAAAGCGAAAATAGTTATGAGCCGCACGTACAGAGTTTTTAAAATAGAAACAGAAGGAAAATTGAATAACGAAAATAAACTTATGTTTTATATACACATATTATATATGAAAATTTTCAGAAAAAGTTTTCCTACTGGCTGAACATATTTTCAGCGTCAAATAAAATACACAAAAATTCTAAGAAATCAAACAGTGCTACTGCTCTAAAAAATCCAATACAAATCATTTTAAAAATACCTAAATTCATTCAAATTGATTTTTCTCCAATTTTCGGATGTAGGGAATCATTTTACCATAATTTCCATATATATTTTTTTGGAGAAAAATAATTTGAATAAAATCCGAATAACTCCAAATTGAAAATAATTTCAGAAGGATTTTAAATTTGATTCTTTGATATTCCCAAAACATATTTCGTAGGTTTTGAAGAAGTCATTTTATCTTCTCTCATGAAAATCGTTGAGTTGCTTATAGTTTCTAAATTGAAAAAATATTACCAAATGAAATTCGAATATTTTCAAAAACCCTTTTCATTTATTTAAATGGAAGAAGTCATGTTATCTTCTCTCTAGGGTTTTGTGATGAAAAGGATTTGAATTCACGGAGATCATAAATGCAAGACGAAAGTTTGGGAAGGTCCTTTTATTGCCTCTCATTTAACTTTCAAAGATTTTCGAATTTCTCTCAGTTTCACACAATCAATCAATCGAATCGATCTATTTGTTATAACATTCCAAAATTTAGAATTTTGGGATGATACACTCACCGTATATATGTGTCGTCTACTCATATATGTCTTTTCTTCGCCATTATATGCACCATTATAATTAAGTTTTTACCAAGTGGGTTGCCTGGCTCCTGTGCTTATGCCCTACGTTCCCGCTTGTTCAGCTAGGGCATAAAGGGAGCACCTCTGTGATTGTTCCAGTCGGGTTATCCGGACATGTACCTCAGACGGGTGAAGCCGAAAGCTAGCATTCTTAAGGGAATGATTGGTCGGTGAACAAAAGATGAACTGCCCTCGTTGCAATACAAAACCCCGAGACTATAACGCGTATTGTGATTTTTTAGCATGGTGTGCACAAAAAACCTCATACTAGCCCAGGGAGGGGAACCCTTAACGGAACTATTCTCTCTGGAAGATGTTTCCTACAATCAAATGTAATATAACATAACTCCCCGAATACAACTTGTCTGTTCAAGCAACTATGACCGGACTGCCTGGTTTCCGAACATACTTTGGTGTTTACCTACGGTATAGTATTCGGAAAAACTCCAAACCTAGGGTTTTTGGAGGTTGAACCAGAAAGTCTACCATGACAATCGTTTTACAAATTCGGCTTGAGACAAGTTTGTCGATAAAAGTACATTGCTACTTGGACTCAAAAACTTCTTCTTCCTCTAGACCCTCTAACAGGTTGTCTAGTTTACAATCCTGTTGTGAAAATTTGGTGGCCACCTTCACTTGATCGTACACCAGGCTGACCGGAATTTCCTGTCCATCAGATCCTTGAGGTCTGACCCACGCCATATGATTTGGATCAAGTCCAGTGTACCGTGTTTTTACCATGGCCCAGGCTTCCTGAGCACCTTCTCGGCATACCGATATCTTCCATAGCCCAAAACGGTGCCAAGCTCCCTTGAATTAATTCACGAATTCCTCCATACTTCCCTCAGGAGAATTGGCTGGCCATAAAGCCTTAGCGATGCTTCTCATTGCCTTCCGCGCTCGCTCATGCACCTTGGACAACTCTTTTAGCAGGTCACCTTGAAATCCGGACACCTCTTCTTTTGGCTGCCCAGTCAACACACCTGCAGAAAAAAACTTGTTAGGATTCACATTAGCGAACTGTGCGACAGTAAGTTAAAAGGCATACTGAATATGCCGCCTCTTAGCTTTCTGTTCTCCTTCAAGGCGTCCGCTAGTTGGTCTCACACGTCTTTCAGGTCTACGTCGAGCTAGATGTTGGCATCTTGCAGCTTGTTCTTCTCGTCCCTGGTCCGTGTCAGTACACATTGACTAGTGGCCTCTTGCCTTTCAGCATGTTCTTTATCCGCCTGCCCGGCCTTTAGTTTCTCTTCCAGCTGATCCGATGATCCTACCATCGTAAAATGCAACAGCGTTTATTCGCATAAACATGACTGGCACATGATTATATTTTCTGGACAGAAGGGGACATTACCAGTCGGTGCCTCCTTAGACTTCTCTAGTTTGGCGGTAACAGAAGTCAGCTAGAACCGACACTGTTCCAGCTCCCGAGATAGCATATTGTTCTTCTCTGTGAGTACCTGATTATACATCAATCCTTAATTCAGTTGCTTCAACTGTTTTCAAGTCTCGGGGGCTACTGGTATATGACTATTAAATCTACAAAAAATGATCTTACCCGCATATCCTTTTAAAGCTGGTAAGTGGCTCTAGCAAGCCCATCCCAAGCAGCTCGGATGTACGCATCCACCGAGCTGAAGGCATTGAATGCCTCTTCAGTAAAGTTAGCGTCGCGCATAGCTGCCCTCCGCCGCCGATGGTTCATTGCACTCTCCACTTTGGAGTTGGTGACGTATACATTATCTGAATCATCAGAGAGAGGAAAATCTGGCATTGTACCCGTATCAACTCTAGCCTTAGATGCAGGGTCCGGGGGCGGATTGGTGGACATATGTCCGGTGAGGTCTCTGGATACAGTCCGGTGAATGCTCTTCCTGAGATATGGCACAGCAGAAAACGTCACAGTTCGGTATGTTTGCCATGGGGCGTATTAAAAACCGTACCTTTTCATGAAGGTAGGGGCTTGGAAGTATCACCGTCCGCCTTTCTTTTCGAAGACCCGCCTTGGGTAGGTGTCCCCTTCTTAAGGGACAATCCCAATGCGGCGTGACAAGATGAGCGCCGCCCCTTTAAAGCACGAGACAGGTTGGTGGGTGAGGCGTGATGGGAAAACTCTTTTGGAGAGGACACTCCCTGGGTACTTACATGGGAAGAAGGAAGAAGGTCGGGGTAATCGGCTTCAATGGCCACTTATGTGCCATCATAGCTCACCTGATAGAAGATCCCCTCCTTGAGCTCCACGAATATATCTAGATCTTCCTCAAATCCGGGATCCAGGTCCCGAATATGGTCCTCCGGCTGCGGAGTGGGGCTATAGATCCCCACAGTGGCTTTCCTCCATTCCTGTTAAAAGTGGTCGGGTTAAGTTCAACTAGTTGTGACTCCGGAAGAGGATTGAGTGAGGTTCTGGATTGAAAGCTTACCCGGCTCGAGGGGTTGTACATGGAAAAGCCATCTCAGCACTTAAGGCGAGTGAATTATTCTTTCTCCTGTCAGGACCCCGATTCCTAGTCACCTCAATCTAGCTGGTAACACCTCATATCACTTTGCGGCCTCACGCACGGTATTCCCACGGTGTCGCCTTACAATGGCCGGGGCCGTTTGCGCCTTTTGGCTCACGTATATGATAGTGTCGCTAGCATCCTTATGACAGAGAACCCGGGCCGACATGGCTAGTCGTGAACCCAAAGCGGCACTAACCCATGGAGACAGGCATACATGAATAAACTTCGAGCATGTCGGTCAGCAGCGTGTGAATCCGGGCTGTAGCACTGGGCTAACAGGACTCCGGTAACCCGGGCTGTAGCAGGCTAGACAAGATTCCGGATGTCACCGCGTGACATTTCCCCGAAGGGACAGACACAGGAACGAAGTGAAACACATGCCGGCCAGTCAAGTGTCCTGAGCAGTAGTGCTGGGCTAGCAGGACTCCGGTGAACCGGGCTGTAGCGGACTACTATGGCTCATGGAAGCACTAGACTACATTTCCCCATAAGAGAGGCTGCCAAGGATAAACAACTAGATTGTCGGATCCCACACATACCAAGCATTTCAATCATACACACAATATGCTCGATATGTGTAAATACAACATGGCATCACAACATAACTCTACGACTCAAGTATTTATTCATTAGGCTCCGAGGAGCGAGATATTACAAACATGGGTCTCATGACCCAACAATCATAGCATACAAATCAAAGCACATGCGGAAGCTTAACATGTCTGAGTACAGACATCTACAAATGAAAAAGGCTAAGAAGCCTGACTATCTACCAGATCCTGCCGAGGGCACAAGATCATAGCTGAGGTATCAAGCTAAACGTCGAAGTCCACACGGAACTACTAGCGAGACTGAAGTCTCTCTGCAAAACATAAATTAAGCAAACGTGAGTACAAAGGTACTCAGCAAGACTTACATCAGAACTAACTACATATGCATCGGTATCAACAAGGGGGGTGTGGAGTTTGACTGCAGCAAGCCAGCTTTGACTCAGTGGCTAACCTGAACTACGACTGCAAGCAACTCTTTTTAGGTGGCGCACACGAGTCCACATATTCACCATTCAATACACCACTATGGATCCGCTCCTGTCTCCCTACGAGAAGGCCATCCATAGCACTCACACTTATCTTGCGAGTTTTAGAGTATCCACTTTCACTTGTCTATGAACTGTTATAGGCAACCCAAAAGTCCTTTACCGCGGACACGACTATTCGAATAGATCATTTATAACCCTGCAGGGGTGTACTTCTTCACACACGCTCTCGCCACTTACCACCATGTACACGTCGTGTATCTCGGCAACCTTCAAGCGGAAGCCTGGCGAGGGAGTCGTCCACGACCTGACTAACCACACAAGTCTCTAGTCCAGGTTTATCGCCTATTCGGGTTCCATCCGCGAGGAGATCCGGCCGGAGTTTCGCTCACAGCCCCAAACGATGTGTGCAGGGTTCCCGAGACACCAAACGGGCACCCGGTACACCGTGCCACGGTGTATCTATCGCGTCATAGCCCACCCCTAGGGTCAGCACTACGCACGGCCGCCAACACATATCCTACAAACACCAGAAACTAGTTGCAACTCCTGGACAGAGGACAAGGGCAGTTAATAAGTTGAGAGGGTCCATTGGTTTCGGGCCCAATGCATGGTAGTAGCTGTTCATGGATCACAAACACAGACCTCAGTTCCTAAGAACGGTTTCAATGAGACAACCCACCATGTACTCCTACATGGCCTCTCACCGCTACCTTTACCAAATAGTGTTCACACACTTAGCTCACACATAGTAGGACATGTTCATCACTGTTCCAATTCATCCCCGATGAATCAGACCTGACTCAACTCTATATAGTAGCAGGCATGACAAATAAGCATGAATGAGTAGGCACATCAGGGCTCAAACAACTCCTACTCATGCTAGTGGGTTTCATCTATTTACTGTGGCAATGACAGGCCATGCAGAAGAAAGGGGTTCAACTACCGCAACATGTAACAGTTGAATCGTTGTTGCCCTAATGCAGTAAAAGAGAGCAGGAGCGAGAGAGTGGGATTGTATCGGGATGAACAAGGGGTTTTTGCTTGTGTGGCACTCCTGAAGATAATATAGTTCTTCATCGGTTTCATCGATCTCATCGTCGAAACCACATCTATCGAGAGGGGACAAATACCGGCAACAGAGAAAGAAACACAATCAATGCAATGCACAATATTATGCATGATCATGACATGTCAATATGCTGTGGTTTGAGCTAATGCAACTAGCAACATGTTAAATGGAGTTGGTTTGAACCCTAGGTTCAAATTCAAACTCCATATGTGAGAGTTTAAATTCCATTTATATGAATTGGCCTAAACAGCAGCCATAAGTTGTTCTAACATGCATGAAAATGCCATAAAAAGATTCCTTGAATTTTTCTGATAATTTTTCATATATAAACTGTTTTGTTCTGAGCTACGGTTTATTTTCTATGAATTTTTAAAGTTTTGCATATTTTCTGGAATTTACTGATCATTAGTAAATCCAGAAAATGATTTATACCGTCAGCATTACGTCATGCTGACCTCAGCAGGTGAACATGCGCCGCCCAAGTCAAACCTGACCACTGGGACCCACTGGTCAGTGACCCGGTGCCAGTTTGTCTCACAGACAGGTGGGGCCAGTCAACGCTGACGTTAGCGGGTCAACTGACGTGCGGGGTCCACTGTGTTTAAATAAAACTAAGCAGAAATTAAACTAGTGTTAGTTAAGGGCGTGGGGCCCAGTAGTTAGTGAGAGAGGGGGTTAGTTAGCCCCGTCATTAGTAGTTAACGATGTTGCCACGTCGGCTCGCCGGCGTTCAGCCGCCGGGGACCATTTGCCGCGGCGGACGTGTGTCGGAAAAGCGCCAGGGCCCGCGGTTTGTTCGGGCGCAACCAATGGGCCAGACAGGGGGTCGCGGGGCGGCCAGAATCTCGCCGGCGATGAGCTTTGGCAGCGGCGCAGCTACGGGTTTGCATGGGCGCGGCGTGGCGGAGCACGGGAAGCTCAACCAAAGGCATAGACGGCATCGTGGGGTCACCAGGAGCACGTCTGTGCCACTAGGGCGAGCAAGCGAAGCTCGGGAGCGCGTGGCTCAACGTCCATGGCGGACGGCGGCTTCGGTTACTCGCGGGGCAGTGGCTACGGGACGAAACCAATGACGTGGTTAAGGGGGAAAGGACCAGGAGCTCACGACGATCATGTAGGGAAGGTCAACAAGCTCGGGGAGGCGCCGGAGCGAGCGGGGCGGCGAGACGGATCTCCAGTGTCCGATGGTGAGGATGAGGATGACGGCGTCGCTTAGGGCACTCCGCAGGCGCGTGCTTTGTCTTGGGGCTCCGTGGCATCGAGGCGGAGTCTCTGGACAGCACGGAGAAGCTAGGGGGAGGCGATGGCCGCGGTTGCCATCGTCGGTGGCGACGACAGCGCTCGGTGGTCGCGTGGGAAAGAGGCAGAGGAGGGAAGAGTGCTCGAGGCGGAGAGAGGAGAGGTGCATGCTGTCAAGGGGAAGTGCGTGGCGCTCGGGGACGACTCCAGTAGCAACAAGCAGGCAGGAGGTGGCCGTGCGCGTGCCGACATGCGGTGGCCACGCGCCTCGGTCTTCTGGCAGAGGAAGGAGAAGACACGGGAGCCCCTGGTGGGCTGGGCCGCCAGCTGGGCCACTAGGTGGGCTGGAAGGCCAGGTAAGTTGGCCCAGGTAGTTCTCTCTCCCTCTCTGATTTCTGTTTTAATTTGGTTTTCTATTATTCTGTAGTCTTTAGGGCTTTACTAAAAATACTTAGACACTTCCAAAAATCATGAAACTACTCATGATCACATTTTAGTTTACGATTATTTGAGAATTTAAAATATTTAATAGCATTTAAATGCCCAAATGCAAATAGAGTATGATTTAATCCAGAGCCCAAATATGTCATGCAAAAATGTGCATCACCTCTGGTTACTGTTTCCAGCTTTTTCCAAGAATGATGAACATTTTTTTAAAGCCATTTGGATTTACTGGAAATATTTTGGTTGAACCTAGTGAATTCCTTTAATGCTAGGGTTTAGGCAATCCCCATTTCAAGTTTCTTTCAAAGTTTAGACATGATGCACACATGAAGTTACCCTAGTGTAATGCTAGAAGCTAGGGATGTGACAACTCACCCCCACTAAACAAGAATCTCGGCCCGAGATTCAAGACGTGAGGTAAGAAGGAAGGGGGGCACAAGACCAACACGATCTTCACGATCCAGGTTGCATCTCAAAAGGTTGTTGATTCGTTGCATATGTTGATCTTGACATCATCGCTTTTGAGATCTTCATCCACGCGATGACGACAGAAAGGAACTATACTAAGATTGATCTTCTCGAAGATCAAGCTATACAAGATACACTTGCGGAATGAGATGTTGAAACATCTTGAGTTGAGACACAGAACACATCAAGAGGGATGGAAGAACAAACGACGGGGTTTGATTTGTGGGCAGCAATTCAACGCTTAGAAAGATGGTGGATGGTGTCAAGGTGGCGAGGAAATAATTGCCATGATCCCGTAACAGGACACCTTGGGAAAGGTGACTCGTTGGATTGTTCCCTTAAGTGGAAAAAAGGATTATTTTTGATCCATAGATCATTGAAACTCTTCATACCAACTTAAAGCAATTTTCAATTGATCGTTTGAAAGAGCTCGAAGAAATGGCATACCCGGACTAGGATGAATGATGTGGACTACCTTGTTGGAGACAACGCAATGGATGATTTGCTTATCATCGAAGATGGATGGGACCCATGGTAAGTCCACTTTTGAAGATGATCCTGGACAACTACTACTGAGGTGCAAGCTGGGAACAAAATGCAAATGCTGGGAATGATTCTGGTAACTGGGGCAAAACTCAACAGTCGAGAGTGTTTCCAATGTTTCAATGGTTATAGAATCATCGAAGAAACTGAGAGCACAAGGATTCCTAAGGAACAACTTCTATAATAAGTCGCACGAAATCCTCATGGAAAAATGGGCAAGATACTATAATGACAGATCTTCCGGCTAGGTGTGTCGGCCAGAACATCAACCCTGTCGGGACCTACATCATAGATCCTGGAAAAGTTCCAACCATCATATCTGCCTGAGATTCAGATCTGGTTGGTAATAGGATATTTCAGACAGCATGTCTGGAAAAGGAAGTTTGCAATGCAAACCGACGAGATGACGTTGCGAGATTCTCAGAAAATGAACTACGATAGTAAGCTCCAAAACATGAGCCGGTTTTGCTACAAACCTGTGAACACGCTGTCCCAGACAAGCATGACCACATAGTAGTCTTATAATAAAACACTACCGAGTCCAGATGGGGAACCATCATCGAGGATATCGAAGTCCTTGCGTAAGTCTAGCTCTTAAGAAGAAACTTCTTCTCCTTGAACAAATCAATCAGTGGCTTGGTGTGCTGGGGATTCATATAGAATGAAGGTTGCAAGTCTCCAGACCATAGAATACTTTGCACGTATGCATGATTGACTTGGGATGATTCCATAGAAAGCTAAACAAACTTTCCCAAATTCATGGCGGCAACTTGCTTCAAATGCACGTGAACTAGAGGAAGTCACTTCTTATACCAAACATATGCTTCATGAGCTAGCATGAAGAAATTCTTTCAAAGTTTCCAACACTAGCTTAATGTTCAACATGAATCATGGATAAGATGAAAATATTGTCGATGGGCTCAACAATAGGTCATCCAGATTTTCGTGAAGATGGAATTCCATAATTATGTGAACAAGGTGATAGCATTGGTCAGACCCAAAAAGATATGACGGTGTATGCTCGAGGAAACCCACGAGTAAGACAACATTATGAACATCATTGGTTCTCATTTGACTTGAAGATGGACCACACTCAAATCAAGGTTTGGACAAGATGATAGATTCAACAACCGATCCCAGGAACAATCGATGAAAATATCATCTTTCTTCAACACACACACAAGGATATCCCTTTGGAATGAACTGAGTCGGACAAGCTTTCATCTTCCAACTCTCCAAGTTGTTGTTCAGCTTAAACAACTAGCTCAGGGTATCCAACACAGATTCTTGGAGAAGGGGTGGTTTACAAGAAACCAACTTGATCACGAACTCAACATGTCGGTCAGGTGACAACCTGGTAATACTTCCGAGAAAATATTCGGAACATCACGAACCACCGATATGTTATTAACCTCGAGAACAATCTTGCTTTTCAGAGCAAGATGATATGATCAAATAAGCAAGGGATTGGTAAAATCCTAACCCGTCGATCAAAGAGTGCACCAGGAAATAAGGACTATGTAGCACGATCAACCTTAGGGTGATGATTCAATAATCAGCACACTAAGAATGATATTAATGTCCATTAACTACCAAGCAAAGGGTTGCTAGGAGTATTGATTTCAGACATCACGATTCACTTGTCGGTATTCTGGTTGCGACAGCACAACACCGAGGAATGAATAATGATGGCGAGAAGTATCACTACGTCAAAAATTTATAAGGAAAGGTGCAATTCTCATGACATTCCTGACATAAAGTGGATAATACTTCAGGGTAGAACAGACCAATAGCTTGATTGCATTTGATATGCGAAATACAACTGCTTTGACCCAATCCTAGAGATGGATGAGGTACTGGAGTTTGTTTCTCCTAGTCATTCTGAAATAGAACGGCTCGACGGACCACAAGAGTAATAGGCACCGATGAATGAATGCTCACATACTCTTGACTATCGATTGATAGACGAAGGTCGGAATATAACGGAAGGGGGACAACTCAAAGGAACATATAACTTTCTGAGTTGTGGATGCATAGATTAGTATGTCGAACAAGTTCAACATATTTCTTCCGGATAACCCATGCAGAAAGTTAGGGTTGGCAGAGTCACAACATAGAATGGAGAACTCATCTGGAGCACTCTGTCGTTACCTTTTGGTTCAAAAGAACTCCTGCCAAGAATGGTTCATGATAATTGGAAGAAGGATGTACCACAAACCTCGAGGACTATCGCAAAGGTTACTAATATCCTAAAGGAACTAACAACACTATCAACATGAGGTAAGTAGGGTGAATCTCGGGTTCAAGAACCCATGAATAGAGTACCTGCTACTACATGGCATCACGGGATGCTTTCAAGAATAGTGGCCAGAATCACACACTGGGGATACAAAACATGGCTAGATCACTAGGTGACTCCCCTAAAACACCTAGGGACATAAAAATATCTCCAACATATATGTCGAGGCAACAGAGTACCTCAACTCACCGATCAGTGTGATTAATCTGGCCCAATTAGACATCATGAACAGGAGGAAGGGGTTTGCAAATGCATCAGACTACTTAGAAACCTGGGATGACTCGGACAGCATAACGGCTGTAAATGCTCAAAAAGATTTGAGACATCCTGCAAAATGGTGGCATAACCACTCAACATCATAATATCAAGGTTCCGAGACCAATTATGAACACACGGAAGTACTGGAAACTGAACTGCGGCATGAATCCATCAATCCTATAAGTCAACGGGTTAGTAACACGTCATTCTGATAGATAGATGAGAAGGCCTAGTTTCTTAACCCCGTAGAAAAGAAGAGGTTGACTCAGATCAGAAGGACATAAGGTAAAGGAGTAAAAAGAGCCTTACGTTCCCTTCCCCAATCAATTCCCTTATATAGCTAAAGCATTTCTAGACTCAACTTCGACCAGTTTGGCTTGGCAATCCTACAGGCAGTCAGGCTCTGATACCAAAGCTGTCAGGACCCCGATTCCAAGTCACATCGATCTAGCCGGTAACACTTCATATCACTTTGCGGCCTCACGCACGGTATTCCCACGGTGTCGCCTTACCATGGCCCGGGACCGTTTGCGCCTTTTGGCTCACGTATATGATAGTGTCGCTAGCATCCATATGACAGGAGAACCCGGGCCGACATGGCTAGTCGTGAACCCAAAGCGGCACTAACCCATGGAGACAGGCATACATGAATCAACTTCGAGCATGTCGGTTAGCAGCGTGTGAATCCGGGCTGTAGCACTGGGCTAACAGGACTCCGGTAACCCGAGCTCTAGCAGGCTAGGCAGGACTCCGGATGTCACCGCGTGACATTTCCCCGAAGGGACAGACATAGGAACGAAGTGAAACACATGCCGGCCATTCAAGTGTCCTGAGCAGTAGTGCTGGGCTAGCAGGACTTCGGTGAACCGGGCTGTAGCGGACTACTATGGCTCATGGAAGCACTAGACTACATTTCCCCATAAGAGAGGCTGCCAAGGATAAACAACTAGATTGTCGGATCCCACACATACCAAGCATTTCAATCATACACACAATATGCTCGATATGTGTAAATACAACATGGCGTCACAACATAACTCTATGACTCAAGTATTTATTCATTAGGCTCCGAGGAGCGAGAAATTACAAACATGAGTCTCATGACCCAACAATCATAGCACACAAATCAAAGCACATGCGGAAGCTTAACATGTCTGAGTACAAAAATCTACAAATGAAAAAGGCTAAGAAGCCTGACTAACTACCAGATCCTGCCGAGGGCACAAGATCATAGTTTAGGTATCAAGCTAAACGTTGAAGTCCACGTGGAACTACTAGCGAGACTGAAGTCTCTCTGCAAAACATAAATTAAGCAAACGTGAGTACAAATGTACCCAACAAGACTTACATCAGAACTAACTACATATGCATTGGTATCAACAAAGGGGTGATGGAGTTTAACTGCAGCAAGCCAGCTTTGACTCAGTGGCTAACCTGAACGACGACTACAAGCAACTCTTTTGAGGTGGCGCACACGAGTCCACATATTCACCATTCAATACACCACTATGGATCCCCTCCCGTCTCCCTACGAGAAGGCCATCCTTAGCACTCACACTTATCTTGCGAGTTTTAGAGTATCCACTTTCACTTGTCTATGAACTGTTATAGGCAACCCAGAAGTCCTTTACCGCGGACATGACTATTCGAATAGATCATTTATAACCCTGCAGGGGTGTACTTCTTCACACACGCTCTCGCCACTTACCACCATGTACACGTCGTGTATCTCGGCAACCTTCAAGCGGAAGCCTGGTGAGGGAGTCGGCCACGACCTGACTAACCACACAAGTCTCGCCTATTCGGGTTCCATCCGCAAGGAGATCCGGTCGAAGTTTCGCTCACAGCCCCAAACGATGTGTGCAGGGTTCCCGAGACACCAAACGGGCACCCGGTACACCGTGCCACGGTGAATCTATCGCATCATAGCCCACCCCTAGGGTCAGCGCTATGCACGGCCGCCAACACATATCCTACAAACACCAGAAACTAGTTGCAACTCCTGGACAGAGGACACGGGCAGTTAATAAGTCGAGAGGGTCCATTGGTTTCGGGCCCAATGTGTGGCAGTAGCTGTTCATGGATCACAAACACAGAACTCAGTTCCTAAGGACGGTTTCAATGAGACAACCCACCATGTACTCCTACATGGCCTCTCACCGCTACCTTTACCAAATTGTGTTCACACACTTAGCTCACACATAGTAGGACATGTTCATCACTGTTCCAATTCACCCCCGATGAATCAGACCTGACTCAACTCTAAGCAGTAGCAGGCATGACAAATAAGCATGAATGAGTAGGCACATTAGGGCTCAAACAACTCCTACTCATGCTAGTGGGTTTCATCTATTTACTGTGGCAATGACAGGTCATGCAGAGGAAAGGGGTTCAACTACCACAACATGTAACAGTTGAATCGTTGTTGTCCTAATGCAGTAAAAGAGAGCAGGAGCGAGAGAGTGGGATTGTATCGGGATGAACAAGGGGTTTTTGATTGCTTGGCACTCCTGAAGATAATATAGTTCTTCATCGGTGTCATCGATCTCATCATCGAAACCACGTCTATCGAGAGGGGACAAATACCGGCAACAGAGAAAGAAACACAATCAATGCAATGCACAATATGATGCATGGTCATGACACGTCAATATGCTGTGGTTTGAGCTAATGCAACTAGAAACATGTTAAATGGAGTTGGTTTGAACCCTACGTTCAAATTCAAACTCCATATGTGAGAGTTTAAATTCCATTTATATGAATTGGCCTAAACAGCAGCCATAAGTTCTTCTAACATGCATGAAAACGCCATAAACAGATTCCTTGAATTTTTTGATAATTTTTCATATATAAACTACTTTATTCCGAGGTATGGTTGATTTTCTATGAATTTTTAAAGTTTTGGATATTTTCTAGAATTTACTGATTTATAGCGTCAGCATTACGTCATGCTGACCTCAGCAGGTCAACAGGCGCCGCTCAGGTCAAACCTGACCAGTGGGACCCACTGGTCAGTGACCCGGTGCCAGTTTGTCTCATAGACAGGTGGGGCCAGTCAACGGTGACGTCAGCGGGTCAACTGACATGCGGGGTCCACTATGTTTAAATAAAACTAAGAAGAAATTAAACTGGTGTTAGTTAAGGGCATGGGGCCTAGTAGTTAGTGAGAGAGGGGGTTATTTAGCCCCGTCATTAGCAGTTAACGATGTTGCCACGTCGGCTCGCCGGCATTCAGCCGCCGACGACAATTTTTCGCGGTGGACGTGCGTCAGAAAAGCGCCAGGGGCCGCGGTTTGTCGTGCATAAAGCATCGGGGAGAAGCCCTTGTTTAGGCGCATCCAATGGGCCAGACAGGGGGTCGCAGGGCAGCCGGAATCTCGCCGGCGATGAGCTTTAGCGACGTGCAGCTACGGATTTGCACGGGCCCGGCGTGGCGGAGCACAGGAAGCTCAACCAAAGGCATAGATGGCATCGTGGGGTCACCAGGAGCACATCTGTGCCACTAGGGCGAGCAAGCGAAGCTCGGGAGCGCATGGCTCAACGTCCATGGTGGACGGCGGCTCCGGTTACTCGCGGGGCAGTGGCTACGGGACGAAAACAATGACGTGGTTAAGGGGGAAAGGACCGGGTGCTCACGGCGATCATGAGGGAAGGTCAGCGAGCTCGGGGAGGCGTCGGAGCGAGCGGGGCGGCGAGACGGATCTCCGGCGTCCGACGGCGAGGATGAGGATGATGGCATCGCTTAGGGCACTCCGCGGGTGCGTGCTTCATCTTGGGGATCCGTGGCGTCGAGGTGGAGCCTCTGGACAGCACGGAGAAGCGAGGGGGAGGCGATGGCCGCGGTTGCGCTCGTCGGCGGCGACGACAACGCTCGGTGGTCGCGTGGGAAAGAGGCAGAGGAGGGAAGAGTGCTCGAGGGGGAGAGAGGAGAGGTGCAGGCGGTCGAGGGGAAGTGCGTGGCGCTCGGGGACGACTCCAGCAGCGGCAAGCAGGTAGGAGGTGGCCGTGCGCGTGCCGGCGTGCGGTGGCCACGCGCCTCGGTCCTTCTGGCAGAGGAAGGAGAAGACACGGGAGCCCCTGGTGGGCTAGGCTGCCAGCTGGGTCACAAGGTGGGCTGGAAGGCCAGGTAAGTTGGCCCAGGTAGTTCTCTCTCCCTCTCTGATTTCTCTTTTAATTTGGTTTTATATTATTCTGTAGTCTTTAGGGCTTTATTAAAAATACTTAGACACTTCCAAAAATCATGAAACTACTCATGATCACTGTTGGGAATATATCCTACAGTAAACATTTTAGTTTATGATTATTTGAGCATTTAAAATATTTAATAGCATTTAAATGCCCAAATGCAAAATAGAGTATGATTTAATCCAGAGCCCAAATATGTCATGCAAAAAATGTGCATCACCTCTGGTTCTGCTTCCAGCTTTTCCCAAGAATGATGAACATTTTTTAAAGCCATTTGGATTTACTGGAAATATTTTGGTTGAACCTAGTGAATTCCTTTAATGCTAGGGTTTAGGCAATCCCCATTTCAAGTTTCTTTCGAAGTTTAAACATGATGCACACATGAAGTTACCCTAGTGCAATGCCAGAAGCTAGGGATGTGACATCTCCCCTTTATAAAGATTAGCCAACATGGGGGGCGAACTTGTCCGGACCCTTGCGCCCGTAGCGTGATGTATCATCCTCCCCGTTTTAGTTCCATATGGGGAGTCCTCTGGATTGGAGTGGCTGAACACCTCGCGTTATGGAAATCGCCATGACCTCAATTATGGATAGTCCGGATTGGGCGAGTATTTTTATCTTATCCATTAACTTCTTAACCGTCGCACTATCTTCCTCCTTGAGGATCCGGAGGCACCAGCTGTGGCACTTTCTAAATGGGGCATTGGAAAATTCCGTTAGGCCTCGTCGTATTGGGTCCAAGAGAACTACGTCTTCAATATAAAACCACTCCGAGGGCCACTACTCGGATGCCTTCTTCGGAGTGCCGGATAGATATCCTATCCCGGCTATGCACCATACTTAGGCACTGCCCACCTCGAATATGGATCCCTTTTGGGAGCGAGGGACATTGCAGAAAAGCTTCCTCCATAGCTCAAAATGGGCCTCACAGCCTAAGAACAGCTCGCAAAGAGCAACGAAGCCCGCGATATGCAGAATGGAGCTCGACATGAGATTGTGCAGTTGGAGGCCATAGTACTCCAGGGTACCTCGGAGGATATGATGGATTGGAAATCCAACACCTCTTAATAGAAAGGAAACGGAGCACACTCGCTCCCCTTCTGAAGTATTAGGGAAATTTTCTAGCAGGGCTTCACCAGTAAAAGAAGTTAATCCCGCCCGAACGGAGACTAGATCCGCAGTGGGGAGATATCCCTACACCTAGAGCTTGGTCAGCTAGGCATGGGACACAAAGCAGCTCTCCCAATCACCTTTTTAAGGTCCATGGGGGCGGGAGGAAGAACTAGGAGCACTGGTCATGATTGCGTGGCTCCTTGTGGCCAGTTCGAAGGATTTTTCGCCTGGTATGGAATGGCATCTGAGATCTAATCTCCTTAAATAGACACCTTCCGTACGCTGTCGGGGGGTTATCTGTAAAAATGCTTGGACCCTTCGTATTTGTTTGTCGCGTGGAAGCTGAGGCGACGGAAGCACAGAAGCCGAAGGGTATGACATTAATGTAAAACCGAGATGTTCGAAGAATTCACCTTACCAAGACCGAAGATGTAAGGGCCGAATATAGCCCTTTGGTTCAGATGCTTTGAAGTATTCAGTGAAGGAACCCGCCTTGCAATGCCAAAAACAATTTACGTGTCGGACACGTCGTCATTTAAGACTGGTTCGGGGCTACTAAGGGAGTCCTAGATTACGGGGTCCTCGGGCGTCCGGGCTATGTGACGTGGGCCGGACTGATGGGCCGTGAAGATACAAGACAGAAGACTTTCCCCCGTGTCCGGATGGGACTCTCCTTGGCGTGGAAGGCAAGCTTGGCATGCAGATATGAAGATTCCTTTCTTTGTAAACCGACTCTGTACAACCCTAGCCTCCTCCGGTGTCTATATAAACCGGAGGGTTTAGTCCGTAGAGGCAATCATAATCATACAAGCTAGACATCTAGGGTTTAGCCATTACGATCTCGTGCTAGATCAACTCTTGTAACCCCTATACTCATTAAAGTCAATCAAGCAGGACATAGGGTATTACCTCCATCAAGAGGGCCCGAACCTAGGTAAACACCGTGTCCTTGTCTTCTATTACCTTCAATACTTAGACGCACAGTTCGGGACCCCCTACTAGAGATCTGCGAGTTTTGACACCGACAGGAGGGCCTGCTTGTTGGCAGCCTCGTGCCACTTGGTCATGGCGGCCGAAGTCTTGGTATTCTTGGGTTGGCTGCCGAACAACACGGCGTCGGCCTGACGCTTCAGTGCGCCAGCTGTTGCAGTCGGTGCGGTTGAGGAGTTAGCGCCTGCCCTGTCAGCGCCATGGGTGCGGAGCGGCTCGTTGTCCTCCTCCTCATCATCCGGCTAAACCCTGAGCCACCTCCTAAGGAGCCACCTACTTCATCACTGCCACCTCCTGTTGCATCGTCCTCCTCCTGGGCGGCCACCCCTAGGTCAAGGTCGTCCACGTCACTCACTGACTGGTCCGCCGTGTAGTGGTGACTCGGGGCTAGTGCGTTAGTGGATGTCTAGCCTGGGAAGTGCTACACCAAGGCTGCTGGTTAGGCAGCAAGAGAGAACCCGGACAAACAAAGGAAAAAATGAATTATAAGACTTATCGGAGGCGGCGGGTTGGACCGTCTATACGGCGACTTGCCGAACCACCACTCCGTCTCTGACAGCTTGCAGTCGGATAAGAAGTTCACCATGCGGACCACCTCGACATCCGGCATCACCTTGGTGGACAGCCGGCAGGGATCCCGGCGCACACTCATGTTGCTGATGATGTGGGGCCGAGCTTGAAGAGGAAGCACTCGGCGCTCCACGAAGGCAGCCAGCAAGTCTGAGGCCTTGAGGCCCTCCGAATCCATCATCTCGTGAAGCCAGGCGAGAGCGGTGGAGGAGGCGGCCGACAGGTTCTTTGGCCGGAATCGCCACCTGGTGCGGGGCTCGGCAGGTGGGCCGACTACATAAGTTGGTAGGTTGACGTAGTCCCGTGATGAGCTGACGTTCTCGACGTAGAAATACGATTTCTGCCATAGCTTGGCAGACTGCAGAATGGCGAGGGTCGGGCAGCGGATCCCGGATCCGGAGCGGCACACTGTGACGCAGGTTCCGCACTAGGCCGCCTCGTTCTTGTCGGCACTGCCGAGCTTGATGTAGAAGAGCTCTGCCCACAACTTGAGTCTGGGGAGTGCGACAAGGTAGCCCTCGCACAAGGTGACAAAGGCAGATAGCAGCACCACCATATTTGGAGTGAGGTGGTGGGGCTGCACTCCGTAGAATCCCATGAATGAGTGAAGGAATCTGCTCGTTGGAAGGCCGAAGCCGTGAAGGAAATGCAACTGGAAGACAATGTGCTCGCCGTCTTCCGGCGCCGACGAGATCTCCTTTTCAGTTGGGGACGCGCACCTTGACATACGACAGATGAGGAAGCCGCCGCGTGTGGCGGAGGAACTCCAAATGCCCGTCGTGGACATTGGAGCCGTCCCAGTCGCTCGAGCGGCCGCTTTGCGCCATGAGCTCCGGGCTCAACAGCTGCGCAAGGTGGCGGCGGCGCGAGGAGCACCGGCAATGACTTGCTGCAGCGGCGGTCCGACGAGAGGAAGACCGTGGCGGCAGCAAGAGGAAGAAGAAATAGAAAGGCAAGACAAAGGGAGAGGAGGGCGCCCGTGCATTCTGCCGCTCTCCTCCTCCCCCTACTTATAGCCCCCCGGCGGCGGAGCCAAGGGGGCGATACGTGGGGTCCCAAGATTAACTGCGCCCACTCTCCCCATGACCCCATGTTTACCACGCCGTTATGGCGTGTATTAACCGCATCTGGGAAGCGCAACCGCCTACTTCAGCCACAGCAGGTCCGCACGCATGCGGAAGCCCTATAGTGGCAGGCCCAGGCCTGCGGCGATGTGCCGTCGCACACGTGGGCAGGCAGGCCGGCCCGGCCCACTGGCGCCGTGTGGCGGGCGAGCAAGGGGCGGCGACCCTACCAGCCGGCTGGCTCAGCACCCGGCATCCATCACGATGATTCAAATTCACCAGCCAGCCGACTGCTCTCTGTCCAGCTCCTAGCAGTCGGCATTATCAGAAGACGGATGAAGCAGGATTACCATATCACTCGGAGTAGGAAGCTGCTAAGGCACATCGATTCTCAGCCGTGGCGCCTCACCAGCTTCAGGGACTACTGTCGGAGTAAATGACCGTGGGTAGCCTCATCGGCTCCCTATGGTATTTCAAGACATCGGGGCTAGCTGCACCCCTCGCACCTCCTAGACGAATGGCCGGCTTCTTGGGCCAGCTAGTCAAGGTCTTGTATCTGATCTTTGTCTCAAATCCTTAGATTGGTACCTGTGGGTTGCTTGTAGTGTTGATTACTCTTTGTAGTTGATGCTAGTTGGTTTATTTGGTGGAAGATTATATGTTCAGATCCTTTATGCATATTAATACCCCTCTAATTATGAACATTAATATGATTTGTGAGTAGTTATGTTTGTTCCTGAGGACATGGGAGAAGTCTTGCTATAAGTAGTCATGTGAATTTGGTATTCGTTTGATATTTTGATGAGATGTACGTTGTCTTTCCTCTAGTGGTGTTATGTGAACATCAACTACATGACACTTCACCATTGTTTGGGCCTAGGGGAAGGCATTGGGAAGTAATAAGTAGATGATGGGTTGCTTGAGTGACAGAAGCTTATACCCTAGTTTATGCGTTGCTTCGTAAGGGGCTGATTTGGATCCATATGTTTCATGCTATGGTTAGGTTTACCTTAATTCTTCTTTCATAGTTGCGGATGCTTGCGAGGGGGGTTAATCATAAGTGGGATGCTTGTCCAAGGAAGGGCAGTACCCAAGCACCGGGCCACCCACATATGAAATTATCAAAGTAACGAACGTGAACCAAATGAGCATGATGAAAACTAGCTTGACGATAATTCCCATGTGTCCTCGGGAGCGCTTTCCTTTATATAAGAGTTTGTCCAGGCTTATCCTTTGCTACACAAAGGATTGGGCCACCTTTCTGCACCTTGTTTACTTTTGTTACTTGTTACTCGTTAGGAATTACCTTATCACAAAACTATCTGTTACCGATAATTTCACTACTTGCAGAGAATATGTTATTGAAAACCACTTGTCATTTCCTTCTGCTCCTCATTGGGTTCGACACTCTTACTTATCGAAAGGACTACGATATATCCCCTGTACTTGTGGGTCATCAAGACTCTTTTCTGGCGTCGTTGCCGGGGAATGAAGCGCATTTGGTAGGTGGAATTTGGTAAGGAAAAATTTATATAGTGTGCTAAAATTTACTGTCACTTGTTACTATGGAAAATAATCCTTTGAGGGGCTTGTTCAGGGTATCTTCACCTTGACCAGTATAGCAAAGAGTTGCTCCTCAACCTACTGAACCTACTGAAAATGTTTACTTTGAAATTCCTTCGGGTATGATAGAGAAACTGCTAGCTAATCCTTTTACAGGATATGGAACATTACATCCCGATATGCACCTAATCTATGTGGATGAAGTTTGTGGATTATTTAAGCTTGCAGGTGCCTGAGGATGTTATCAAAAAGAAGGTCTTCCTTTTATCTTTGAAGGGAAAGTAATTGACATGGTTTAGGCTATGTGATGATATTGGATCATGGAACTACAACCAATTGAAATTGGAATTTCATCAGAAGTTTTACACTATGCATCTGGTTCATCGTGATCATAATTATATATATAATTTTTGGCCACGCGAAGGACAAAGTATCAGTCAAGCTTGGGGGAGGTCAATGTTATATTCATGCCCCAATCAAGAGCTCTCAAGAGAAATTATTATTCAAAAAATTTATGCTTGGCTTTCTCTCAATAATCGCTCCATGCTCGATACTTCTTGTACTGGTTCTTTTATGATGAAGACTATTGAATTCAGATGGGATTTATTGGAAAGAATTGAAAGCAACTCTAAAGATTGGGAACTCGATGAAGGTAAGGATTCAGGTATAACACCTAAGTTTAATTGTGTTAAATCTTTTATGGATACCGATGCTTTTCGTGAATTTAGCACTAAATATGGACTTGACTCTGAGATAGTAGCTTCTTTCTGTGAATCATTTGCTACTCATGTTGATCTCCCTGAGGAGAAGTGGTTTAAATACCATCCTCCCATTGACTAGAAGTAGTTGTACCTATTAAAGTTGAAGAAAAGACTATCACTTATAATGTTGATCCTATTGTTCCTACCACTTATATTGAGAAACCACCTTTCCCTGTTATAATAAAGGATCATGCTAAAGCTTCAACTATGGTTCGTAAGAGTAATGCTAGAACACCTACACCCCCTGAGAAAATTAAAGTTGAACCTAGTATTGCTATGGTTAAAGATCTCTTGGTCGATAATAATGATGGGCATGTTATTTACTTCTGTGATGAAGCTGCTAGTATTGCTAGACCCGATACTAAAAATAAACATAGACCTGTTGTAGGCATGCCTATTGTTTCTGTTAAAATAGGAGATCATTGCTATCATGGCTTATGTGACATGGGTGCTAGTGCAAGTGCAATACCTCATTCCTTATACAAAGAAATTATGCATGATATTGCACCTGCTGAGATAGAAGGTATTGATGTTACAATTCAGCTTGCCAATAGAGATACTATTTCACCAATCGGGATTGTTAGAGATGTTGAAGTATTGTGTGAAAAAGTTAAATATTCTGCTGATTTTCTTCTTCTTGGTTCCCCACAAGATGACTTTTGTCCCATTATATTTGGTAGACCCTTCTTGAAAAATGTTAATGCTAAGGTAGACTGCAAAAAGAATATCGTTACTCTTGGTTTAGGGGATATGTCTCATGATTTTAATTTTGCTAAATTTCGTAGATAACCCCATGATAAAGAATTTCCTAGTAAATATGAAATTATTGGTCTTGCTTCTATTGTCCTGCCTCCTAATGATCCTTTAGACCAATATTTGCTAGACCATGAAAATGATATGTTTATGAATGAAAGAAGGGAAATAGATGAAGTATTCTTTAAACAGGGACCTATTTTGAAGCACAGCTTGCCTGTTGAAATTCTAGGGGATCCTCCTCCACCGAAGGGTGATCCCGTGTTTGAGCTTAAACCATTACCTAATACTCTTAAATATGCTTATCTTGATGAAAAGAAAATATATCCTGTTTTTTGCTACGTCTTGAGCTTGCGTTGGTTTTCCTCGAAGAGGAAGGGATGATGCAGCAGAGTAGCGTAAGTATTTCCCTCAGTTTTTGAGAACCAGGGTATCAATCCAGTAGGAGACCACGCTCAAGTCCCTCGTACCTGCACAAAGCGATAGCTACTCGCAACCAACGCGATTAGGGGTTGTCAAGCCCTTCACGGTCACTTACGAGAGTGAGATCTGATAGATAGAATATTCTTGGTATTTTTGATATAAATATGCAAAGTAAAAAGTAAAGGCAAAGTAAATAGAAAAATAATATAAAAGTGATGGAGATTGATATGTTAAGAATAGACCTGGGGCCATAGGTTTCACTCGTGGCTTCTCCCAAGAGCATAAGTATTCTATGGTGGGTGAACAAATTACTGTTGATCAATTGATAGAATTGTGCATAATTATGAGAATATCTAGGCATGATCATGTATATAGGCATCACGTCCGTGACAAGTAGATCGAAACGATTCTGCATCTACTACTATTACTCCACTCATCGACCGCTATCCAGCATGCATCTAGAGTATCTTGTTATCCTCGATGGCAACGATACAATACGTGCCTTGCTGCCCCTTCTGTCACTAGGTAAGGACACCGCAAGATAGAACCCAAAGCTAAGAACTTCTCCCATGGCAAGAACTACCAATCTAGTTGGCCAAACCAAACGGATAATTCGAAGAGACTTGCAAAGATAACCAATCATACACAAAAGAATTTAGAGAAGATTCAAATATTATTAATAGATAGACTTGATTATAAACCCACAATTCATCGGTCTCAACAAACACACCGCAAAAAGAAGATTGCATCGAATAGATCTCCACGAGAGAGGGGGAGAACTTTGTATTGAGATTCAAAGAGAGAGAAGAAGGCATCTAGCTACTAACTATGGACCCGAAGGTCTGAGGTAAACTACTCACACTTCATTGGAGAGGCTATGATGATGATGTAGAAGCCCTCTGTGATGACGGCCCTCTTCCGGCAGAGCTCCGGAACAGGCCCCAAGATGGGATCTCGTGGATACAAAAAGTTGCGGCGGTGTAACTAGGTTTTTGGCTCCTGTTCTGATCGTTTGGGGGTACGTGTGTATATACAGGAGGAAGAAGTACGCCGGAGGGGCAACAAGGGGCCCATGAGGCGGGGGGCGCGCCCTAGGGGGGCGCCCCCACCCTCGTGACCGCCTCTTTTGTTCCTTGGAGCAGGGTCCAAGTCTCCTGGATCACATTCAGTGAGAAAATCACGTTCTTGAAGATTTTATTCCGTTTGGACTCCGTTTGATATTCTGTTTCTTCGAAACAGTGAAATAGGCAAAAACAGCAATTCTGAGCTGGGCCTCCGGTTAATAGGTTAGTCCCAAAAATAATATAAAAGTGGAAAATAAAGCCCAATATAGTCCAAAACAGTAGATAAAATACCATGGAGCAATCAAAAAATTTAGATACGTTGGAGACGTATCAGGCATCCCCAAGCTTAATTCCTGCTCGTCCTCGAGTAGGTAAATGATAAAAAGAGAATTTTTGATGCGGAGTTCTACTTGGCATAATTTCCATGTAAATCTTCTTAATTGTGGTATGAATATTTAGATTAGAAAGATTCAAGACAAAGGTTTATATTGACATAGAAAATAATAATACTTCAAGCATAGTAACAAAGCAATTATGTCTTATCAAAATAACATGGCTAAAGAAAGTTACCCCTACAAAATCATATAGTCTGGCTATGCTCCATCTTCCCCACAAAAAGTATTTAAATCATGCACATCCCCGATGATAAGCCAAGCAATTGTTTCATACTCTAACTTTTTCAAAACTTTTTCAATCTTCACGCAATACATGAGCGTGAGCCATGGATATAGCATTATGGGTGGAATAGAATGGTGGTTGCGGAGAAGACAAAAAGGGAGAAGATAGTCTCACATCAACTAGGCGTATGAACGGGCTATGGAGATGCCCATTAATAGATATCAATGTGAGTGAGTAGGGATTGCCATGCAACGGATGCACTAGAGCTATAAATATAGGAAAGCTCAACAAAAGAAACTAGTGGGTGTGCATCCAACTTGCTTGCTCATGAAGCCCTAGGGCAATTTGAGGAAGCCCATCATTGGAAAATACAAGCCAAGTTCTATAATGAAAGATTCCCACTAGTATATGGAAGTGATAACATGAGAGACTCTCTACTATGAAGATCATGGTGTTACTTTGAAGCACAAGTGTGGTAAAAGGATAGTAACATTGGCCCTTCTCTCTTTTTCTCTCATCATTTTATATATATATATTATATGGCCTTTCTCTTTTTTTTATTTGGGCTTCTATGGCCTCCTTTTTCTTTATTTTTTCGTCCGGAGTCTCATCCCGACTTGTGGGGGAATCATAGTCTCCATCATTCTTTCCTCACTAGGACAATGCTCTAATAATGATGATCATCACAATTTTATTTTTCTTAAAACTCAAGAATTACAACTTGATACTTGGAAAAAAATATGACTCTATGTGAATGCATCCGGCGGTGTACCGGGATATGCAATATGATAATGATGAATGTGTCATGATGAACTAGATGGTGGCAATTTGCATGGCAATATATCTCGGAATGGCTATGGAAATTCCATAATAGGTAGGTATGGTGGCTGTTTTGAGGAAGGTATATTGTAGGTGTATGATACCGGCGAATGTTGCGTGGTATTAGAGAGGCTAGCAAGGGTGGAAGGGTGAGAGTGCGTATAATCCATGGACTCAACATTAGTCATAAAGAACTCATATACTTATTGCAAAAATTTAGAAGCTATCAAAGCAAAGTACTACGCGCATGCTCCTAGGGGGATAGATTGGTAGGAAAAGACCATCGCTCGTCCCCGACCGCCACTTATAAGGAAGACAATCAATAAATAAATCATGCTCTGACTTCATCACATAACGGTTCACCATAGGTGCATGCTACGGGAATCACAAACTTCAACACAAGTATTCTTTAAATTCAAAACTACTCAACTAGCATGACTTTAATATTATCACCTCCATATCTCAAAACAATTATCATGCTTCAATCTTTTCTTAGTATTCAACACACTCAAAAGAAGGTTTCACAAATCTTGAATACCAAGCATATTATTATTAAGCAAATTACCATTCTATTTAAGAGACTCTCAAATTAATTTAAGTGAAGCATGAGAGATCAATAGTTTCTTTAAAACGAATCCACCACCGAGCTCTAAAAGGTCTAAGTGAAGCACATAGAGCAAAATTGTCTAGCTCTAAGGATATAAGTTAAGGACACAGAGCAAAATTATCTAGCTCAAAAGATATAAGTGAAGCACATAGAGCAAAATTATCTAGCTCAAAAGATATAAGTGAAGCACATAGAGTATTCTATCAAATTTTAATTCATGTATGGCTCTCTCAAAAGGTGTGTACATCAAGGATGATTGTGGTATACTAGCAAACAAATACACAAATAATACAAGATGCTCCAAGCAAAACACATATCATGTTGGTGAATAAAAATATAGCTCCAAGTAAATTACCGATGGAAGTGGACGAAAAGAGGGGATACCTTCCGGGGCATCCCCAAGCTTTAACTTTTTGGTGTCCTTGGATTATCTTGGGGGTTCCATGGGCATCCCCAAGCTTAGGCTCTTGCCACTCCTTGTTCCATGATCCATCAAAAGAATTCACACAAAACTTGAAAACTTCACAACACAAAACTCAAAATAGAAAACTCGTGGGCTCCGTTAGCGAAAGAAAACAAAAGACCACTTCAAGGTACTGTAATTAACTCATTCTTTATTTATATTGGTGTTAAACCTACTGTATTCCAACTACTATATGGATTATAAACTATTTTACTAGCCATAGATTCATCGAAATAAGCAAACAACATACGAAAAACAGAATCTGTCAAAAACAGAACAGTCTGTAGTAATCTGTATCTAGCGCAACATATGTAACCCCAAAAATTCTAAAATAAATTTCTGGACGTGAGGAATTTATCTATTAATCATATGAAAAAAGAATTAACTAGATATCACTCTTCAAAGAAAAATAACAGCAGTTCTCGTGAGCGCTAAAGTTTCTGTTTTTTACAGCAAGTTCAACAAGACTTTCCCCAAGTCTTCCCAACGGTTCTACGTGGCACAAACACTAATTAAACACAAAAAACACAACCTGAACAGAGGCTAAATAATTTATTTATTACTAAACAGGAGCAAATAACAAGTAATAAAAATAAAATTGGATTGCCTCCCAACAAGCGCTATCGTTTAACGCCCCTAGCTAGGCATAACAAGCAAGAATAGATCTAGGTATTGCCATCCTTGGTAGGAAATCCATAAGTGGACCTCATGATAGTTTCATATGGTAATTTTATTTTATTTCTTGGAAAGTGTTCCATGCCCTTTTTTATTGGAAATTGAAATCTAATATTCCCTTCCTTCATATCAATAATCGCACCAACCGTTCTAAGGAAAGGTCTACCAAGAATAATAGGGCAAGAAGGATTGCAATCTATATCAAGAACAATAAAATCTACGGGCACATAATTCCTATTTGCAACAATAAGAACATCATTAATTCTTCCCATAGGTTTCTTAATAGTGGAATCCGCAAGATGCAAGTTTAGAGAGCAATCATCAAAATTACGGAAATCTAGTAAATCACACAAAGTCTTGGGAATAGTAGAGACACTAGCACCCAAATCACACAAAGCATAAAACTCATAATATTTAATTTTAATTTTAATAGTTGGTTCCCACTCATCATAGAGTTTTCTATGGATATAAACTTTCAACTCAAGTTTTTCTTCGTAAGATTGCATCAAGGCATCAACAATATGTTCGGTAAAGGCTTTATTTCGACTATAAGCATGTGGAGAATTTAGCACGGATTGCAACAAGGAAATACAATAAATCAAAGAGCAATTTTCATAATTAAATTCCTTGAAATCCAATATAGTGGGTTTAGCAACATGTAATTTTTTTTCTTTCCATCCCACTTTAATCAATTTCATCGTTAAGATCTAAACACTCCGAATTTTTAGAACGCCTTCTAGGTAAATGAATATCATATTCAGTTTCATCAAGATTCATATTGAAAAATAAAGTTTTAATGGTAGACACATCAACAACTTTTAGATCTTCATCATTACTTTCATAGGAATTGGAAGAACACGCTTTAATAAAGGCATCTTTGGAAGCACGCATCCTAGCGGTTCTTTATTTACACTCATCAATTGAAATTCTCATGGCTTTTAGAGACTCATTAATATCATGCTTAGGTGGAATAGATCTAAGTTTCAAAGCATCAACATCAAGATCAATTCTATCAATGTTCCTAGCCAAATCATCAATCTTAAGCAAATTTTGTTCAATCATAGCATTAAAATTCTTTTGCAAAGAAATAAATTCTTTAATATTAGATTCAAAATCAGAGGGAATCTTATTATAATTTCCATAAGAGTTATTGTAGGAATTCCCATAATTATTAGAAGGATTACTAGGATATGGCCTAGGATTAAAATTCCCTCTATAAGCATTGTTACCAAAATTATTCCTACCAACAAAATTCACATCCATATATTCATTGTTATTCTCAATCAAAGTTGACAAAGGCATATCATTAGGATCAAAAGAAACAATCTTAGTAGAAAATAATTTCATAAGTTCATCCATCTTTCCACTCAACACATTAATTTCTTCTATCACATGCACTTTTTTATTAGATGTTCTTTCAGTATGCCATTGAGAATAATTAACCATAATATTATCTAGGAGTTTATTAGCATCTCCTAAAGTGATTTCTAGAAAAGTGCCTCTCGTGGCCGAATCTAAAAGATTTCTAGAAGCAAAATTCAATCTGGCATAAATATTTTGTATAATCATCCACAAATTCAAACCATGAGTAGGGAAATTACGTATCATTAATTTCATTCTCTCCCAAGTTTGTGCAACATGTTCATGATCAAGTTGTTTAAAGTTCATAATATCGTTTCTAAGAGAGATGATCTTAGCGGGAGGAAAATACTTAGAGATAAAAGCATCTTTGCACTTGTTCCATGAATCAATACTATTCTTAGGCAAAGATGAATACCAAGGGTTAGCACGATCTCTAAGCGAAAAAGGAAATAGCTTCAATTTAATGACATCATTATTGACATATTTTTTCTCTTGCATATCACATAAATCAACGAAGCTATTCAGATGAGTAGCGGCATCTTCACTAGGAAGGCCGGCGAATTGATCTTTCATAACAAGATTCAACAAAGCAGTATTAATTTCACAAGATTCAGCACCGGTAAGAGGAGCAATTGGAGTGCTAAGGAAATCATTATTATTGGTATTGGTGAAGTCACACAATTTAGTAGTATCTTGAGCCATCGCGACAAACAAGCAATCTAACACACGAGCAAACAAAAAGGCAAACAGAGACGGAGGATAGAGAGAGAGGGCAAATAAAACGGCAAGGGTGAATTGGGGGGAGAGGAAAACGAGAGGCAAATGGCAAATAATGTAATGCGAGAGATAGGGATTGTGATGGGTACATGGTATATTGACTTTTTGCGTACACTCCCTGGCAACGGCGCCAGAAATCCTTCTTGCTACGTCTTGAGCTTGCGTTGGCTTTCCCCGAAGAGGAAGGGATGATGCAGCAGAGTAGCGTAAGTATTTCCCTCAATTTTTGAGAACCAAAGTATCAATCCAGTAGGAGCCCACGCTCAAGTCCCTCGTACCTGCACAAAGCGATAGCTACTCGCAACCAACGCAATTAGGGGTTGTCAAGCCCTTCACGGTCACTTACGAGAGTGATATCTGATAGATAGAATATTTTTGGTATTTTTGATATAAAGATGCAAAGTAAAAAGTAAAGGCAAAGTAAATAGCAAAACAATATAAAAGTGCTGGAGATTGATATGATAAGAATAGACCCGGGGGGCATAGGTTTAACTACTGGCTTCTCTCAAGAGCATAAGTATTCTACGGTGGGTGAACAAATTACTGTTGAGCAATTGATTGAATTGTGCATAATTATGAGAATATCTAAGCACGATCATGTATATAGGCATCACGTCCGTGACAAGTAGATCGAAACAATTCTGCATCTACTACTATTACTCCACTCATCGACCGCTATCCAACATGCATCTAGAGTATTAAGTTAAAAACAGAATAACGCCTTAAGCAAGATGACATGATGTAGAGAGATAAATTCATGCAATATGAAATAAACCCCATCTTGTTATCCTTGATGGCAATGATACAATACGTGCCTTTCTGCCCCTTCTGTCACTGGGTAAGGACACAGCAAGATCGAACCCAAAGCTAAGCACTTCTCCCATGGCAAGAACTACCAATCTAGTTGGCCAAACCAAACGCATAATTCGAAGAGACTTGCAAAGATAACCAATCATACACAAAAGAATTCAGAGAAGATTCAAATATTATTCATAGATAGACTTCACCATAAACCCACAATTCATCAGTCTCAACAAACACACCGCAAAAAGAAGATTACATCGATCGAATAGATCTCCACGAGAGAGGGGGAGAACTTTGTATTGAGATTCAAAGAGAGAGAAGAAGCCATCTAGCTACTAACTATGGACCCGAAGGTCTGAGGTAAACTACTCACACTTCATCGGAGAGGCTATGATGATGCAGAAGCCCTCCATGATGACGGCCCTCTTCCGGCGGAGCTCCGGAACAGGCCCCAAGATGGGATCTCGTGGATACAGAAAGTTGTGGCGGTGGAATTGGGTTTTTGGCTCTTATTCTGATCGTTTGGCGGTACGTGTGTATATATAGGAGGAAGAAGTACGCCGGAGGGGCAACGAATGGCCCACGAGGTAGGGGCGCGCCCTACGAGCACTGGTAGAAAAAGGGCCTGTTGTCCCGGTTCGTAAGGGCCTTTTGTCCCGGTTCTGGAACCGGGACTAAAGGGTTGGTACTAATGCCCTGTCCCTTTAGTCCCAGTTCAATCCAGAACCGGGACAGATGGGCCTCCACGTGGCCTGTGCGCGGAGCCCAGGAAGGAGACCCTTCGGTCCCGGTTGGTGGCACCAACCAGGACCAGTAGGCATCCACGCGTCAGCATTTCTGTGGTTGGGGTTTTTGTTTTTTGTTTTTGAAAGGGGGGGGTGTTTGGGGGTTTTGGGGGGTTAATTTAGGTGTTTCATATATTGTGTTAGATAGCTATAATTAATAGAGAGAAGTGTCCTCTCTTATGTCCGTGCTTGGTCGACGCTACGTACTATACATACATATAGAGAGCACTAGACCCGCTAGCTAGCTAGTAAGCAAACGAAGGAAACAGAAGATCGTCATGAACATATATGCATACAGATAGAAGTGATATCGACCACCTCTCCTTCTTCGAGAGATTGGTCGAACAACAAGTTCTCGTATATCTATCCGACACTACCGGTTACATATATACAATAATTATCTCTTACAAATATAATCATACGTACTCATGGTCCACATAGTATTGTCCATCTTCAGCGATCACGTGGTCAAGAAAGAATGCCGCCAATTCCTCTTGAATTGCTCGCATGCGAGCTGGTGCTAGGAGTTCATCCCGCTTCCGAAGCATCTAATTTGAAGAAGGGGGTCAATACATATATATATGAATGAATGAAACTCAACACAAATGATGGTAATAAAATAAAATTGTGAATATTGTTATTTACGTACTTCATATTGTTCGTCAGAGTACCCGCCTCGCTCACAGGTCGTGTGGCGGATGGACTCGCAGACGTAGTATCCACAGAAGTCATGCCCTTGTTCTTGCCACAACCACTTTACAAGAAATAGAGGTCAATCAAACTGATAAGCAAGAATGCTAAATGGTATTGATGAAACTAGCTCTTGAATCACTAGGAGATGAACGGAACATGCTACTATAGTACTTACTTTCGGGTGTCTAAATTCCAGCTCCTTCGGTAGTCCTGGAACTTTTCTGGTGAATTTTCTCCAAACCCTGCCAGACAAAGAAAACAATTACTTGATATCAGGAAATGAACAAAGTTGCTGATATGGTGGATAATGATCGATTTAACTTACTTCTTGAGCATTTCAGTCATGTCCGCATACTCCTGGGGATCTTTTCGTTTAGAGTCCAAGACGGTTACTACTCCCTGCTCAAGCCTAATCTCTAGGAGAATATAGTGGAAACTGCACACGCATGCATAACTCATCAATTACATTACTATAACCTGGACTAATATATAAGGGAAACCGAATATGCACAAGATAGTAACACTCAATTGAAGTTGTAAGGAAAGAGTATTATATCGTTGTTTTCATTTTTTTGAATGATCGTCGCAAGTTGGCCTCGGTATCTTCGGGACGATGTTCAACCTCAGTTGCATCTATGAGATATGTGTTAACGAACCCAATATCACCGATTTGTCTTTTCTTCAATTCGGCGATCTTCAATCTGCATAATATAGCGAGGATAATTAGAAATACATGCAATGAAAGAGATGAGCTATATAGAGAGACTTAATGACAGAAGTAGTAGTACTTACAGACAGTAGCAGGTGATCGTTGTTTTACCGAGGGCCAATTGATTGAAAAACTGATAGAACTCCTCAAATGGAATAGGCAACAGTTCAATTCCAACGAGGTCATGCTCCGGTTTAACTCTCACATACAAAGTACTCCTCCCCCGGACTCTCTGCAGATTTTCAAGTACCAATCATGTAATCTTCGCATCATCGTTGTTAAAGATTTTTCATCTTTGATGAGAGGCTTCCCGTACTCGTATTTGTGTATCTGCACCTCCATGGGATCATAATGTACATCGTCGGGCAGGTAATCGTCAACATTGCCATAACCGGGCACCATCCTTGGATCGACGATGTCGCTAGGAACCTTGAGCGGGGGGCACGATTGCTTCGCTTGTTCAGTGAGCTGGGCAATTTGTTTCCCAGCTGCTCGTCGTTCTTTCAGCCTTTGATCACCGACTGTACTTCCCGACCGCTCCGCTTCAGCCCATGTCTTTGCAATAATCCGCTCATAGTTGCCTTTCGGCGGTGACTTGGGTGGTTTTGCCAGGGCAGCCAGAGTGCGCTTCACTTTCACCGGATCTACCTTATCCTCCGGAGGTGGATGTCTCTTTGCTTTCAACCCTTCAAACTAGTCATCCACTCCGGTTCGCGTGATCTTTGCGTTCTCCTCCGGGGTCCTCTCGTATGGTAACTTCTGTGGACTCTTCAGAGAAGGACCGAATCTGTATGTCCTCCTGCCTCTGGTTGTACTCCTAGACGCCGGCCAAGCAGACGAAGCGGTTGTCTTCTTTACTTGCTTACGAGGCGGAGGAGAAGGACTACGATGTGCCGGAGCAGCTGCCGGAGCAGCGGCAGGTCTCTTCCGCCCTTGCTAACGAGGCGGAGAAGGAGGAGGCTGGCTGCTCGGGCGCGCCGGCACAGGCGGAGTGCCGTCACGCGTCGGAGAAGGAGCCAGCCGAGGGCCCTGATCGTCACTCGCCGGAGGAGGAGGCGATGGAGGAGGCGGAGTGCCCTGACTCGCCGGAGGAGGAGGAGGAGGCAGACGCGTCCAGTTCGGAAGGTTGATGAGCTCCTTCCGCCATAGTCATGGAGTCTTCAGAGCAGACCCCAGCCGAGTCTCCCCTTCACCGGTAGGGTGGTCAAGCTGGAGGTCCTCAAATCCCTCCGTTATTTCATCCACCATCACCCTAGCATATCCTTCTGGAATCGGCCGGCAGTGAAAAGTTGCACTGGGTTCAGTAGGATAAAGAGAGCCAACAGCCGCCTTGACCTTCAAATTCATCCATTGCGTCATAAGGTGGCAATTTTGAGACTCCGTGATAGCATCCACGGGATAGCTGGCAGGAGCCGTCAAGGCATGCTCCGGCTGAAGCAGCTCGGTGGAAGCCACGCTGCTTCTGCGCTGAGATGGCAGGGTAGCTTCGGAGGAAGCTTCGGCAGTACGTTTGCTGCGATTTGCTTCTTGTTCCTCTATCGCGTCTACCCTTGCTTGCATCGCCTGCATTTGGGTCTGCTGCACTTTTTTCCTCCTCTCATGGGATTTGTAACCGCCTGCATCCGGAAACCCAACCTTCCACGGAATGGAGCCTGGCATGCCTCATGTCCGTCCAGGGTGCTCAGGATTCCCGAGGGCCATTGTGAGCACATCATTCTCTCTGTCTGGAAAGAACTTCCGTTGCTGCGCTGGTTCGATATACTGCTTAAGCTTCTTGACTGGTATGTCCATTTGATCGTTCGTCCAAATGCACTTCCCTGTTACAGGGTCCAAGGTTCCGCCAGCCCCGAAGAACCAAGTCCGGCAACGGTCTAGCCAGTTAATTGTCTCTAGTTCGATCCCTTTATCAACCAGATCATTCTCAGTCTTGGCCCACTTAGGCCGGGCTACGAGGTAGCCACCTGACCCCGTGCGATGGTGAAGCTTCTTCTTCGCAGCATTTTGCTTGTTTGTCGCCGACATCTTCTTACACTTTTCCGATGTCTTGTGGGCCACAAATGCGGGCCAGTGATCTCTAATCTTCTCATATCTGCCCTTGAATTCTGGTGTCTCATTATTTTCGACAAACTTATTCAGCTCTTTCTTCCACCTCCTGAATAGTTCTGCCATCCTCTTAAGAGCAAAAGACTTGATTAATTGCTCTTTAACTGGGTTCTCTGGATTATCCTCTGGAGGTAGGGTGAAATTTGACTTCAGCTCAGTCCAAAGATCATTTTTCTGCATATCATTGACATAAGACACCTCAGGGTCTTCTGTAGCCGGCTTAAACCATTGCTGGATGCTTATCGGGATCTTGTCCCTAACCAGAACCCCGCACTGAGCAACAAATGCGTTCTTTGTTCGGATGGGTTCAATCGGTTGGCCGTCGGGCGCGATTGCTATGATCTCAAACTTTTCATCCGAGCTCAACTTTTTCTTCGGGCCTCGTCTCTTTACCGAAGTTGTGCTCGATCCGGAGGGCTAGAAAAAAGAACAAAGACTTAATTAATATGTGTACATACCAAAACAATGAATGCATCAATCAGCTAGCCAGCACAGGCTTAACTAATATATATACCTGGCCGGACTTGGTTCGGTCACCGGAGCTGTCATCACGGTCTCCTTCTTGCACCGGCATTGGGTCACCGGAGCCGTCCTCATGTTCTTCTTCTTGCACCGGCATTAGGTCACTGTAGCCAGCTTCTTCACCCTCTCCTTCCAGACCATCGGTGTCGTTGAGAAACAACGAGACGACATCACTTCCTTCTGCTATTATGTCCCTCAACAACGCTTCTTTTGCTTCGTCTCGGGCGGTGTCCATAGTTTCTACAAATATTTACAACATGGCAATTATTATTCAAACATGACAGATGGATATATTACAATGACAACACTGCATCTATGTCCCTCGACGACCCTCGTTCCCGATAAAAAAAGAGGAAGAAGAAGAAAAAAAGAGGAGAAGAAAGAATAGAGGAGAAGAACTCCTCTATTCTTTCTTCTCCTCTTTTTTTCTTCTTCCTCTTCTTTTTTATCCTCTTCTTCCTCTCATGTTCGAGAGGATCGCCGAGGGGTCGGGAGGTTGCCTAGTGTCAAAGGATTCAACAAAACCATGTCTTCATCATTAGGCGAAAGTAGCAGGTGCATGATGGTACGAAGCTCTCCACAGTTATTTTGGAATGGAGTCCTAGATAGGATAATTTGCTTTTTGGTACAAAGTTCAGCAAGAACCTTCCAAATATCGTTATTTGGAAGGCCTTTGCTGAAATTCATACAAAAAGGCAAATTATCCTATCCGGGACACCATTCCAAAATAACTTTGGAGGACTTCGTCATACCCTGGTTACTTCTGGCTAATGATGAAGCCATGGATTTCTTCAATACTTTGACACTAGGAAATCTCTGTTTCGACCCCTCGGCGATCCTCGACCTCTCGAACCCTCGACGACCCTGGAACCCTCGACCCCTCGGTGATCCTCTTCTTCCTTCATGTTCGAGAGGATCGCCGAGGGGTCGGGAGGTTGCCTAGTGTCAAAGGATTCAACAAAACCATGTCTTCATCATTAGGCGAAAGTAACAGGTGCATGATGGTACAAAGCTCTCCAAAGTTATTTTGGAATGGAGTCCTAGATAGGATAATTCGCTTTTTGGTACAAAGTTCAGCAAGAACCTTCCAAATATCATTATTTGGAAGGCCTTTGCTGAAATTCATACAAAATGGCAAATTATCCTATCCGGGACACCATTCCAAAATAACTTTGGAGGACTTCGTCATGCCCTGGTTACTTCTGGCTAATGATGAAGCCATGGATTTCTTCAATACTTTGACACTAGGAAATCTCTCTCTCGACCCCTCAGCGATCCTCGACCCCTCGAACCCTCGACGACCCTAGAACCCTCGACCCCTCGGCGATTCTCTTCTTCCTCTCATGTTCAAGAGGATCGCCGAGGGGTCGGGAGGTTGCCTAGTGTCAAAGGATTCAAAAAAACCATGTCTTCATCATTAGGCGAAAGTAACAGGTGCATGATGGTACGAAGCTCTCCAAAGTTATTTTGGAACGGAGTCCTAGATAGGATAATTCGCTTTTTGGTACAAAGTTCAGCAAGAACCTTGCAAATATTGTTATTTGGAAGGCCTTTGCTGAAATTCATGCAAAAAGGCAAATTATGCTATACGGGACACCATTCCAAAATAACTTTGGAGGACTTCGTCATGCCCTGGTTACTTCCGGCTAATGATGAAGCCATGGATTTCTTCAATACTTTGACACTAGGAAACCTCTCTCGACCCCTCGGCGATCCTCGACCCCTCGAACCCTCGACGACCCTGGAATCCTCGACCCCTAGACGACCCTGGAACCCTCGACCCTATAGAACCCTCGAACCCTCAACCCTGAAACCCTCGACCCTTGACCCCTTAATGACCCTCGACCCTCTACCCTAGTTCCCGACCCTCGACCCCTCGGCGATCCTCGACACCCTTGTTCCCGATAAAAATTAAGAAGAAGAAGAAGAAGAAGAAGAAGAAGAAGAAAAAAGAGGAGAAGAAGAAAGGAATAGCTAGAGGAGAAGATCGAAGAAAAAAAGAAGAAAAAGAAGAGGAGAAGAAGAAAGGAATAGTGGAGAAGAAGAAAAAATAGAATATATTCTATTTTCTCTTCTTCTCCACTATTCCTTTCTTCTTCTCCTCTTCTTTTTCTTCTTTTTTCTTCTTCTTATTTATTTCTCCTCTTCTTCCTCTCCTCTTCTTCTTTCTAAGTCATGCTTATATACACAGAGTATTGGTCCCGGTTCGTACCCCTCTCGACCCCTCGTCCCTCTCTCGACCCCTCGACGACCCTCGTCCCTGATAACATTTTTTTCTCCCCTCGACCCCTCTCGACCTCTCGTCCCCCTCTCGACCCCTCATCATCATCTATCACCCCCTCGTTTTCTTTAGCATATATCCATGAACAAAAAAATAATTCATATATAGAAAAAATGCTATATGAACATACATACATATGAGCATATACAGAGAGCATATACATAGCCAAATCCATATACAGAGAGCATATACATACATACATACATATGAGCATATACATACATACATAGCCAAATCCAAATACATGTGAGCATATACATACACATATGAAAAAATTTATCACACACAGAGAGCAGTGGCGGTGGCGGCGATGGTCAGAGCGACAGGGATCGATGGGAAGGGGCGGGGAGCTCACAGGGGGCGCGACGGGGAGGAGGCCGGGGACGGGGAGGAGGCCGGCGACGGCGCGGGGGAGGCCGGCAACGCGGCGTAGGGCGACTGGGAGGGGGCCGGAGATGGCGCACGCAGCGACGACGAGGAGGCCGGCGACAGCACACGCAGCGACGAGGAGAAGGCCTGCGGCGGCGCGGGGTGACGGCAACGGGGAATGGGCAACGACGGGCTCGGGGCGGCGACGACGATGACGAACGGCCTGGCGGCGTCGGGGGAGAATGAGAGCGGTTGGCGAAATTTTCACAAGTGCTACCTTATATACCCAGAGCAATGGTCCCGGTTCGTGGCACGAACCGGTACCAATGCACACCTATGGTCCTGGTTCGTGCCACCAACCGGGACCATAGGTCTCTTTTCAGCAGCTGAAAGGGCGGGAAGCAGAGGCCTATGGTCCCGGTTGGTGGCACCAACCGGGACTAAAGGGGGGCATTGGTCACGGTTGGTGCCACGACCCGTGACCATTGCCCCCTTTAGTCCCGGTTGGTGCCACCAACCGGGACCAATGGCCTTGTGCTGCCCCGCGCCCAAAAGTTTAGTCCCACCTCGCTAGTTGAGAGGGCTCAGCAGTGGTTTATAAGCGCTGCTGCGCCCACCCTCCCAAGCTCCTCTCAACTGCAGGCTTTCGGGCGTAATCTGTCACTGCAATGCCTGCGGGCCTGAATCCTGGCCCATGGTACGGTTTCTACTCGTATTCAGGCCGTGGTGGCCCAGTAGGTGGCATTTTTTGTTTTTTTTGTTGCTTTATTTATTTTTCTTTTGTTTTTTGCTTTATTTTTTAATTCTTTATGCTTATAGTTTTAGAAAAATTATAAACTTTTTGTTAACGTCATTAGTTTTCAAATTTGAAAACACTTTTTTAGTTTTTTTGTTTTCTTTGTTGCTTTATTTATTTTATTTTGTGATTAACTTTACTATAAAAATAGTCTTTTCCTGTTTTTTTGATTTGTTTTTTGCATTATTTATTTTCTTTTTTTTCGCTTTAATTTTTAATTCTGTTTGCTTTTAGGTTAGCAAAATTATAAACTTTCTGTTAGTGCCATTAGTTTTAGAAAAATTATAAACTTTCTGTTAGTGCCATTAGTTTTCAAATTTGAAAACACTTTTTTAGTTTTTTTGTTTTCTTTGTTGCTTTATTTATTTTATTTTGTGATTAACTTTACTATAAAAGTAGTTTTTTCCTGTTTTTTGATTTGTTTTTTGCATTATTTATTTTCTTTTGTTTTTTGCTCTAATTTTTAATTCTGTTTGCTTTTAGGTTAGCAAAATTATAAACTTTTTGTTAGTGCCATTAGTTTTAGAAAAATTATAAACTTTCTGTTAGTGCCATTAGTTTTCAAATTTGAATAGTTAAAATTTGAATTCTTTGAAAATTGTTTGAATCACAAGTTTGTGATTAACTTACTAAAAAAATGAGAATAGATGCGCTTATAGAGAAAACTTGATGCACTTCGTGTACAAAATGGACAATCACTTTCGAAGTATCAAAGTTTCGGACAATAACTGCGCCACATCATTGGCTAGGACGAATGGTTCGTCTGTGTACCCAAGATTGTTTAGATCCACTGTTGTCATACCGTACTATGGGTCTACCTATACCCCGCCTCCTGACATATTGATCCATTTGTCTCAACACATAAAACCTTGAACCATAAGACATGAAAGCATTTCAAATGAACTCTGAAAAAGTTGAAAGTTGGGATGGTATCATAATTTCACCCACATAGCATGTGCATGTACAAAACGGACAATGGTAGCATGTTCGTGTGTTCCAAAGTTGGCATGGTATCATCATAATAGTTGCGGGAGAAAGTCTTCACTTTTTCTTCGCTTGTGTCATTTGCTTATTGCACCGTAACCATGGATAATCTTCATTGTTTATCAGGATGCTTGGGTCAGCCTTGACATTGAAGGGAGGAATTTCATGAAACTTTTCATAATCTTCAGACATGTCTGTCTTGCCGTCCACTCCCAGGATGTCCCTTTTCCTGAAAGAACTATGTGGCGCTTTGGCTCATCGTATGATGTGTTCGCTTCCTTATCTTTTCTTTTTCTCGGTTTGGTAGACATGTCCTTCACATAGATAACCCGTGGCACATCATTGGCTAGGACGAATGGTTCGTCAGTGTACCCAAGATTTTTCAGATCCACTATTGTCATTCCGTACTATGGGTCTACCTGTACCCGCCTCCTAACAGATTAACCCATTTGCACTTAAACAAAGGGACCTTAAAATCAGGTCCGTAGTCAAGTTCCCATATGTCCACTATGTAACCATAATATGTATCCTTTCCGCTCTCAATTGCTGCATCAAAGCGGACACATCTGTTTTGGTTGGTGCTCTTTTGATCTTGGGCGATCATGTAAAATGTATTCCCATTTATCTCGTATCCTTTGTAAGTCAATACAGTCAAAGATGGTCCCCTGGAAAACAAGTACAACTCATCACAAACAGTATTGTCACCTCTGAGACGTGTTTCCAACCAACTGCTGAAAGTTCTGATGTGTTCACATGTAATCCAGTCGTCGCACTGCTCCGGGTGTTTGGAGCGCAGACTGTTCTTGTGTTCATCGACATACGGGGTCACCAAGGTAGAGTTCTGTAGAACTGTGTAGTGTGCTTGAGACCAAGAATATCTGTCCCTGCATATTATTGAGTCTGTTCCAAGAGTGCCTTTTCCAGTCAGTCTCCCCTCATACCGCGATTTAGGGAGACCTATCTTCTTAAGGCCAGGAATGAAGTCAACACAAAACCCGATAACATCCTCTGTTTGATGGCCCATGGAGATGCTTCCTTCTGGCCTAGCGCAGTTACGGACATATTTCTTTAGGACTCCCATGAACCTCTCAAAGGGGAACATATTGTGTAGAAATACGGGCCCCAGGATGACAATCTCGTCGACTAGATGAACTAGGACGTGCGTCATGATATTGAAGAAGGATGGTGGGAACACCAGCTCGAAACTGACAAGACATTGCGCCACATCACTCCATAGCCTTGGTACGATTTTTGGATCGATCACCTTCTGAGAGATTGCATTGAGGAATGCACATAGCTTCACAATGGCTAATCGGACGTTTTCCGGTAGAAGCCCCCTCAATGCAACCGAAAGCAGTTGCGTCATAATCACGTGGCAGTCATGAGACTTTAGGTTCTGAAACTTTTTCTCTGGCATATTTATTATTCCCTTTATATTCAACGAGAAGCCAGTCGTGACCTTCATACTGAGCAGGCATTCAAAGAAGATTTCTTTCTCTTCTTTCGTAAGAGCGTAGCTGGCAGGACCTTTATACTGCTTCAGAGGCATGCCGTCTTTTTCGTGCAAACGTTGCAGGTCGTCCCATGCCTCAGGTGTATCTTTTGTCTTCCCATACACGCCCAAGAAGGCTAGCAGGTTCACACAAAGGTTCTTCGTCACGTGCATCATGTCGATTGAGGAGCGAACCTCTAGGTCTTTCCAGTAGGGTAGGTCCCAAAATATAGATTTCTTCTTCCACATGGGTGCGTGTCCCTCAGTGTCATTCGGAACAGCTAGTCCACCGGGACCCTTTCCAAAGATTACATAGTGTATATCATTGACCATAGCAAGCACGTGATCACCGGTGTGCATGGCGGGCTTCTTTCGGTGATCTGCCTCGCCTTTGAAATGCTTGCCTTTCTTTCGACATTGATGGTTGGTTGGAAGAAATCAACGATGGCCCAGGTACACATTCTTCTTGCATTTGTCCAGGTATATACTTTCAGTGTCATCTAAACAGTGTCTGCATGCGTGGTATCCTTTGTTTGTCTGTCCTGCAAGGTTACTAAGAGCGAGCCAATCGTTGACGGTCACGAATAGCAACGCCTTAAGGTTAAATTCCTCCTGTCTATGCTCATCCCACGTACGTACACCGTTTTCATTCCATAGCTATAAAAGTTCTTCAACTAATGGCCTTAGGTACACATCAATTTCGTTGCCGGGTTGCTTAGGGCCTTGGATGAGAACTGGCATCATAATGAACTTCCGCTTCATGCACATCCAAGGAGGAAGGTTATACATACATAGAGTCACGGGCCAGGTGCTGTGATTGCTGCTCTGCTCCCTAAAAGGATTAATGCCATCCGCGCTTAAAGCAAACCATACATTCCTTGGGTCCTCTACAAACTCATCCCAGTACTTTCTCTCGATTTTTCTCCACTGCGACCCGTCAACGGGTGCTCTCAACTTCCCATCTTTCTTTCGGTTCTCACTGTGCCTTTGCATCAACTTGGCATGCTCCTCATTTCTGAACAGACGTTTCAACCGTGGTATTATAGGAGCATACCACATCTCCTTTGCAGGAACCCTCTTCCTGGGGGGCTCGCCGTCAACATCACCAGGGTCATCTCGTCTGATCTTATACCGCAATGCACCGCATACCGGGCATGCGTTCAGATCCTTGTATGCACCGCGGTAGAGGATGCAGTCATTAGGGCATGCATGTATCTTCTCCACCTCCAATCCTAGAGGGCATACGACCTTCTTTGCTGCGTATGTACTGTCGGGCAATTCGTTATCCTTTGGAAGCTTCTTCTTCAATATTTTCAGTAGCTTCTCAAATCCTTTGTCAGCCACAACATTCTTTGCCTTCCACAGCAGCAATTCCAGTACGGTATCGAGCTTTGTGTTGCCATCTTCGCAATTGGGGTATAACCCTTTTTTGTGATCCTCCAACATGTGATCGAACTTCAGCTTCTCCTTTTGACTTTCGCATTGCGTCCTTGCATCGACAATGACCCAGCGGAGATCATCATCATCGGGCACATCGTCTGGTTCCTCTTGATCTTCAGCAGCTTCACCCCTTGCAGCATCATTGGGCACATCGTCTGGTTCCTCTTGATCTTCACCAGCTCCCCCCGTTGCAGCATCACCGTATTCAGGGGGCACATAGTTGTCATCGTAGTCTTCTTCTTCACCGTCTTCCATCATAACCCCTATTTCTCCATGCCTCGTCCAAACATTATAGCGTGGCATGAAACCCTTGTAAAATAGGTGGGAGTGAAGGATTTTCTGGTTAGAGTAAGACCTCGTATTCCCACATTCAGTGCATGGACAACACATAAAACCATTCTGCTTGTTTGCCTCAGCCGCATCGAGAAACTCATGCACGCCCTTAATGTACTCGCGGGTGTGTCTGTCACCGTACATCCATTGCCGGTTCATCTGCGTGCATTGTATATAATTAAGTGTACAAATTAATAGAAGTTCATCATCACATTAAAACCAAAGTGCATACATAGTTCTCATCTAACAACATATAGCTCTTCAAAGCATCTAATTAATTAAACCATACATTGAAACTATGTCAAACATTTCAATGCGAAAACAAATGCAATCATAATTGCAACCAAGGTAACAATTGATCCAATGGCATAATGATACCAAGCCTCGGTATGAATGGCATATTTTCTAATCTTTCTAATCTTCAAGCGCATTGCATCCATCTTGATCTTGTGATCATCGACGACATCCGCAACATGCAACTCCAATATCATCTTCTCCTCCTCAATTTTTTTTTATTTTTTCCTTCAACAAATTGTTTCTTCTTCAACTAAATTTAACCTCTCGACAATAGGGTCGGTTGGCATTTCCCATTCACATACATCCTAGATAAATAAAATCTATGTCACGTTGGTCGGCATAATTTTCATAAACAATAAATGAACCAATAGTTATAAAGATAATATACATACCACATCCGAATCATAGACAGGACGAGGGCCGACGGGGGTGGATACCAAAACCATCGCACTATATATGATGCAATAATAAAAGTAAGAAAATGATACAAGTATCTATCTAAACATACAAGTAAGAATATTTTTCCTTTCAGAAAGAAGATAAGAACAAGAGGCTCACCATGGTGGTATCGGTGATGAGATCGGCGCGGGTGATCAACGGCGGTGAAGACAGGGATGGGGCGTGACGGTCCGCTAAATCTAGACAAATCTCGAGGAAAATGGAGCTTGGAGGTCGAGCTTCGAGAGGAGAAAGCTTAAGTAGTGTGTCTCGGGCATTCCATCGAACACCTCATGTGCATGGGAGGTGAGCTAGAGCACCACAAAGCCTTCTCCCCCTCGGCCAGAGAAAAAGAGAGCACCGGGGTGCTCTGCTCACGAGTGAGGGGTATATATAGGCACCTCATTGGTCCCGGTTGGTGACATGCGCCAGGACTAAAGGGGAGCCTTTGGTCCCGGTTCAAGCCACCAACCGGGACCAATGGTGGTGGGCCAGGAGCGAGGCCTATTGGTCCCGGTTCATCCCACCAACCGGGACCAAAAGGTCCAGATGAATTTAACTGGCTATATATGTGATGAACAGTACTCTGGCCTTTTAGAAAATGTATAATTTTGTACAGTAGTACTATTGATGGATTGCGCCATGGAGCAAAAATTGAAATTAAAAAAAAGGTGGTACATATAAAGAGCGCTCGTCGCCAAATTATGCATATAGTACTATTAAAAAAGCTAATACGTGCTTAATTGGGGTGCTAAATTCTATTAAAGAAATACTAGTAGTATGTACATACTGAAGAGTTAAAGTAACAAGAAGAAACATAACATAGTTCTGGTGGGGGCTCAGCACAACATACCCCTCAAATTAATCTAAGCACACCTGAAATTAAACTATGCAACTAATCCGGTAGACACTACATTAGAAGTTTAGAACCACCATGAGCAACGACACTGCCACCTTACTCGGAGTCCTCATCCACATCCTCGACTTCGTCCTTGTCCCTGTTCCTCTTGGCCGATACTTCTTTGCTTGAACCGCACACTTGGTTGTTGCTCTTCATCCAACCCTTGTAGATGTTGAAACAAAGGTTGCCATCCATTGTAGTGTAGTGGATGTAGTCTATCTAGTACATTCCGCTGCCATGCATGACGATGAAATGTGTAATGAGGTTTCTCCAGTTTACGATACAAAGGATGAACCAAGGCTCCTGGTAGGGTCAGCATTGAAGGCTGATGAGAGGGCACCAGCTGATTCTTCTGGAGGTCGAAGGGGTTTCCTACAACGAGGCCTATCCGACCCAGTACTTCTTTGTCATTCTTAAAGTCTACAGCAACAAATTTCATTGTTTTGTCCTTGAGGAAGTTCTTAAAATCCTGGCACTCAACATCGGCATGGCATATGTGGTAGACCAAGCAAACATTATGTACGCAAATCAGGATCACGGCGGGCTTCTTCCTCTCTTCGTCCTTTAGATCCTTCTCTCGTCCTAGGACTGTGGTGTACTCAACATCTAGCCCAGCTACCCACTCATCATCTGAGTTTTCAAACATGCGGCTAAAGCGAGAAATGCATCATTTCACCGTCCCGGAAGAACGGGTGTAGATGATGTCGAACTCATTGTCGGTGATGGTTTTAACCTTGTACTCACCGCCGATCGTGGAGATTTGGGACGCCATGCATTTGGGAGGATGGTTAGGATTAGTGGAACTGCCGTAATGTGAATGGACGGGACGACTAGGAGCGAGCCGTCGTAGTATTGAAGAACGTGCGGGGACGAGTAGGAGTGAACTGCAGCGTGCGAACGACAGGGTAGTGGCTTTCCATTCTCCCATGATACGGGCTTCCGAGAGCACTTGGATCTGAGATCGAACGGTTGCATGGCGTGATTCTATACCTATGGGTGAATATCCTATCCTGGATGGTTATTCTGCAAATTTTCAGCAACTTAGCATGCGACCGTTTGATCTTAGATCCAAGGGCTGCCAGCAGCCCGTATCATGGTCGCGCCTACCACGACCGTCACGTCGCTCGCGCAGTCGCGCCCTTGGAGATTTAACACGGTGCGTTAGGCTATCTGATGTTGGCATGTCATACATAGTCATCACTTAGTCACTCGTACTACAACAAGGTTGGCTATAAGGTTGGCTATAAGTGTATTTTTTACTCCTCTCTATCTCTTTCTTTGTACTCCCTCCGTCCCATAATATAAGAATGTTTTTGACGCTACTGTAGTGCCAAAAACGTTCTTATATTATGGGACACAGGGAGTACTAGTATTTATTGCATTTGCCAAGGAGTGACCTCTTCCAATGAAATGGTGTTGCTAAGTTTGCTTCATTTAATTAGCAATAGACTCAAAATTGTCTTTTCACCTAGGTACACGCACTTACCACTGTTTCTTCCTTAGGACACCAAACTAGTCTCTCTCTTCTTGATTAACTTGCCACATCAGACTTTATGTCTATGTGGCAAGCTTAAGCACCTGTAGGAGCAAGTAAAAGTAAGTACAATAGTGCGCTTTACATGCCATTTTTGCATATGTGGAGGAAAGAGAGGCAAGGAAAAAGTGGAGAAGTGGGCTCTCATGCAAGAGCCAGCCTCTACTACATGGTGGAGCATTGGGAGAGGCACCTGTATGGAGGTGGTCAGTAATCGGGAGACTCATGCCGGTCGTAGCGCCGCAGTTAAAATTATAATGGCAAGTCAAATCACGGGGCCCCACCTGTCCAGCAGTAACTTGCTGTCAAATCACACAGCCCTACGCCTACCATGCAGGAAAAGCCCCGCCTACCATGCAGGAAAAGCCCCGCCCTCGACTTTTAAATACAACTACATCCGCTTAAGAATCCAATGATATACTTTTTGTGACATAGTAACTCATATTTAGTTAGTCAAATGGATGACCTAGAACTACGTGCAGGCCCTATAAACCGAGATGCCTAAAAATAAAAATAAAACCTAGACGGAGAGGGTAGTTCAGCACGTATCTTTTTAGATCAATATAGTCGGGATTCACCAAGGAGCAAAACCAAGTGGTAGGCTGCTCCTGTCGTGTTGGCATAGCAACTGAAGCAGGATCAGTCTGCACACGAAATGGCGACACACTTAAAAGGACCCCTTTGGCCGACATGTGGCTCTTCCACCGTCTCGTTCCACGTGTGATGCACCAAATTACAGTTCGGAGCAGCAGTTGGAATTGGAGGCACCCCGGTCGTAGCGCCGCAGTAGTAGAAAATGAGCGATGAGGGGTCAAATCACAAAGCCCCACCTTTCCCACATTAAGCTGGACGGACGAAGCAACCATCATTTCACTCTAGGGTGCAAGAGCATAAAGAAAAGAGAAAACAATGATGCGTGTGGCAGCTACCTAGGGCACCCTAGGGTAGGGGTCTCCACTCCAGATCCTTTTTTTTAAGTGCCTCTTCTACAAATCGGCTTCTCCCTCGTCCTCTTGAAGAAAACCGATGATGAGTGCGGCGGTAGGGTTTGTAGGAGTACTACGGTGTGCGGGGCCATATTGTAGTAAACGGAATCGAGTCGACGCCTTAAATATGTGTGGGCCGCTTGGTTTTACGGGAATGAGGCAACATTTTGGGTTCTGGGAACAGTGGAGATATAGTACGTACAAAAAAATTTGGATGTAGGTTTGACCGAAAGGCAATGATGCATGGGCCCTGCATTTTGATATAGTCGGGGCCTCGTGAAATTTGCTACTCTTCTCAAAACTAGTAAGGTACACATGTATTGAATGCATGATATTTCGAAACCAAATTATGAATAAATACACACTATAGCATGTAAAGCTTTGAGTCATATATGCATGATGTAGATGTTCGTTTAGTTCTTATAGTTCATCTCATTCAAAATCAATTAGTTTTATAAAAATGTTAAGATTCATGGGGTTGTGCATTGTAAATCATAAAGTAAAAAACAAATAATGGCAATTTATTTAGAAATAAATAATCAATTATGATACAGAAGATTCTAGAACAAAGGGGAAGTGCTTGTGTTTTGAGGTTTGTGCATTATGCTTAAGTTCAACCATGGAGTCTTCTAAATTGTACATGTGGCAGATCTGGTGGAATGTTGATGATATCCAATGGCCAGTAGTGCTCGGATTTGCCTATCTCTGCACTATCGGGTTAGCTTCATCCAGCGACCATCTTTCAAAGTTATTGGCACACTATATAGTTCTTGTGCCATAGTTGCATGTTTTGGGAAAAAGCTACTAGTGGGTTGTACTATCTATTTAGGAATAGACGATGTATACATGGAAGTTGTAGGGAAAGAGATGACATGGAGCATCTCAATTCCTATGAGTAGGGATTGGAAAAGAGATGTCATTTGGTTCACATCATAGGAATTCTATTGAATCTAGAGATGACATGTATCTCAATTCCCATGAGGAGAGATTAGAAAAGAGATGTAATTTGGTTCAGATCATAGGAACTTTTCTATTGAATATACGCTAATGTTTATTTTAATTTGAAATTAAAGGAGTATAGGAATCCATTCATATGAACCAATTGGCTCTAAAGCTATAGAAATGATATCATGTTTATTTCCTTTGAAATGTGGAGTATATGAATCTATTCCTATGAACCAATTGGCTCTAAAGGAAAAAATCCTATAAAATCATATCATATAGAGTTCCTATGATATTCCTCGACACTAAAGGATGCTTGAAATTGCTGCGGGTGATACGATGGTCTTTCTTTGTAGACTCATCACCCATCTTTATAGTTACCTCTCGAAGATGAAAGAAATGATATATATATATATACATGGTATTCTACATGTGCAATTTGGTACACGAAAACTCGGTAAAAGTTTGCGAGGTTGGAATTTTCAATAAAGCTATATGCACTGCATTTCGAAACGGAGGGAGCATATGTCAGTTGCTAACACTCACGTGGAAGATTTGTGTGTAGGAGGAGTGGCTGTTCTGTTAAATGACATGGCAAAACTGACACTGTCGGATGCCGATCTAACAGTTCTTACGGTGTTCGTAAGGAAAAGGCATGTGGTGAACGTTTGTCGGATAATGATTTATGGACACATGCATTGCATTGATACGTGGCCCTCTCTCTCTCATGCACACGCACCCTCACGAGTCACGACTCTCCCGAGTCCTCTCGCAGACTCGCATGTCGCACCCACCGTCTATCTGCACGTAGATGTCACGCACATATGTGCTCTTCACACCCTACCCTCAGAACTTCTAAAAAACAAAAGACGGCACGCACATTTTATTTTAGCTCACACGTCACACACTTATAATATTACTCTTGCGGCAAACGTTCTTTGGGCATAGTATATTGTACTCTCACGAAGAGAAGCGGTGCACGCACGCACTAGTTCTCTCACACCCACTCGCGGGTACACGTAGGAGCGCATTTTTTGAAGCTAGTACAACAAAATCACTCCACTATATATAAAAGCAGGAGCCTTGGTGCTTGCTTTACTAGGGTTCCTATCGTTCACTCTCTCATGCTCTATAGATCTAAGCAACACATAGGTGGACACACTCTCTCTCAGCTCACGGCTAGTCACAAATCCGGCCGGACAACCTCGACCAGGGCAGGGGTGTAGGTGCATCGTTCACGCTGTCCTTGATGGCGAGGGAGGAGACCAACGGCTGCCCGCGCATCCCGATCGGCGGCCGTGTCATTCTCTCCGAGAGAGTGCCAGCTCGGGAGGGCCTCCGACCCCTTCTTCCTCCCTACGGTATTGTGGCCAAGATGCGGCCTCCCGACACCGTCTTTGCCACATGCCGACGTCCCTCAGGTATACATTCCTTCGAAACCTGCCTTGCTCTACTGCCCCAGCTCCCTTCGTGTGGATCCTTTTCTACTTCCGTCCGCTGTTCCAAAGCCACCTAGACTTCGACTATTATTAAAAGTAAAGCTAGTTCATACAGTCGAGTCAAAGCGTTGGTTCAAACAGGGAAGAAATTGGGGAAGTTGTAGCATGAATCTAGGACTTAGTTCTAAGAGGAAACGGGGGAAAGTAGTAATATCTGTCATTGTTTAAATAACTGTATTTTGTATTGGCGCAAACAGGGATGTCTGTCTCCATATCGTTTCGGGATGTCTATCTCCGTATCGTTTCTATCCGCGCAATCAAAAGCACACACCTCAGTTTGAGTACAACTGCGCAAAATGTGATGGCTATCCCTCGTTGCCGTCGTCTAACCTCCCGTCTTCAAGGTATCCCTACATTGGTAGTAACTAAGGTAGAATGACCAACACAATCTAAAAGAAGTTGATTCATACATTTTACTTCCTGATTGCAGTGCAGGAACGAGCAAAAACAACTGCATCCTAGTCTGGAATGCACTTTCTACCAGTTCATCCATGGATCGAGGACTAGCCGGCACGGCTGCATGGCGGTTTTTTGGACAGTTGCGCGGACAAGAGGCATTCTGGTATGCTTATTTCTGCAAATAGCGGTGCTTAAATTTAGTGGAATGCACAAGCATTTCAGCTGGTCAGTACACTGCACGGTTCAGTTTAGCATTCCAGCTGAGACCACAATTATAATTGGTTATTCTAGAATGAGAAAACCTAACCCTGGATGGTGGCAACAAGAAAAAACCATAGTGAACTCCAGGAAATTTAAGCCTGCCGGGAGGCCCTTTGCTTAGAGAAGCCTTGCTTGTTTTTTCCTGATTTGTAAACCTTCTCACAACTTTGTCTTTTGCTGTGAACTAGTATATGTTTGTTATGTTCTATGAATCATTGAGATGTATAAAATTGCTTAACTTATACTTTTCAAGTATTTTATGAAGACGAGTTTAATGTGAGTTTTCCACATGAGCGCTGGACTAGCGTGTGAATGTTTGGAATTTATTACATTGTGGCCTCAATTAACTGCATGAACCACTGTAACAAGATACATAGTTGCTTATATGTCAGACAGCAGATTGTTGATTGTTAGCTGGTCGATAGCCTAGTGTTGAAGCGAGCTGAGCCAATGTGTCGTGTTTTGCACAACTACTTACAAGTAGGGTAGCACCAACAGTGTTTACAAGTATTATGTATACGTCGACGCACAGTTCTCGAACGAGTGCTCTATTTCATCAAAACACACACTGCTCGTATGATAAACCGTGACCACTTATGTCTTACCATGCCATATTCATGAAAAAACTAGTGAGGACGCATCTGTTTCGGCAACAATTACGATGGTTCTCACATGATTCACGGGCACACAAAAGTAGCAGCAGTTCCCATAGACGGATTCAAACAGAGTACTAGCCCCAGAGGGGTCGATAACAGGCAAGGTTCGGATAATTAGACACAATCCAAACTACTATTAAACACTAGCTAGGGCAACTATTTCATGCCTCGATCTAATTTGGGATGGACATAAGACAAACCTTGCCATGAACATCATTGAGGACGTCCCGCAGCAGCTCAATCTTGTGAACCTTCATGAAGACAACCTTGTGGCCTTGCCACTGATAAACTTGTTTGTGGAGGGATGTCATGTCATCTTCCTGCGTAAGCTTGACAAGAACAGTATGCCTCATAGCGAGTGACATGTACAACACGCCTGACAACAGCCTAAGACAACATGCGTAAGCTTGTGGCCTGGACAACACGCCTGACAATAGTGAGGCTGGAATACAACTCTTCATTGGTATAACGGCAAATGGCTTCCATGATCCAACAGCCTAAGAACTCTGTTTTCCCAGTGCGTATATTCAGGTCGTCTGCCTCATAGCGAGTGACATGTACAACCACACAATCCTTGTCTGCATCAGGGCTCTAATTGAAACAGAAACACATTCTGAATTACTTTTCAGTAGAAGAAACGCAAGTTATTTAAACCACTATGTATAGCATGGCATCGAAGCTAATAAAATTTTGCATTATTAATCACCACATACTTCCTTTTCTAAAAAAATCACCACATACTTAGATGAAAAACCACAATCGAGATCGGCAAAGAAGGAAATCACCTTGGGCAGCTCAGCGGGGGGACACATCCTCGAAGGGGGAAAACTGCTCCTGAAGTGCCACGGGGGCTGTAACCTCAAACGGGGCGTTGACCATCTCAGTAGTGGTCGTGAGCGTATCTGGGGTCGGCTCAGTGGTTGCATCCATCTTCTTAGAGCTCTCTGTCTTGTGGGGATTAGCCTCCCGCGTCTGCTCCAATATCGGCAGATCTTTGCCTGGTTTTCCATGGTCCATCATGAAACTGACGAATACTAGGAGACCACTGAAAGGAAAACAGAATCGCAATGACAACGAAACAAAAAAGAGAGTGGGGATCGATTACTGCTTTGCAAAAGTTCTTTTTTTTCTCTGAATGAAAATATACCAACATCACAGATCCGCTTACCTTCCCTTCGTTCGGAGAGAAGAATAGTGGCAGATGCGAGTGTTTCCTTTCTTGAAGACGATGAGGGAGAAGGGGATTTAGCAAAGAGTGAAATGATGGTTGCTTCGTCCGTCAAACTTAGACTATGGCGAGGTGGGGTTTTTTGATACGACGGCTCGTTACTGCCGTGCTACGACCGGGGTGACTCTCCGCCTGCATACTGCCTTATAATTTGGTGGATGGCATTTGGGCCCACGTGCTACATGGCCCGCATGTCGGTGAAAAAAAGTATAATGGCATTCAGTAGAGGGAGACATTTCAATGACCTAGGAGGAGCCAGAAGCGGTAGAGTGTCTCCACTGTACTAGTAGTAATTGTTTTTCTGGGTAGCTGTAGAGTGTCGCCACTGTACTAGTAGTAATTGTTTCTCTGGGCCCAAGACAAAATAGCCCATCCAAAATAGTAAATAGTAAAATCAATTCAAAAGCCCATATATTTACTGAATTGATGGATGGTTATGTTGAAGAGCAAAAAAGGAGTTTCAGGTGGGCAAAAGAGCTTCTGAATGTGCCGGGCTTCTATTTACAACATATTGTGGTCATAATCCAGTAAATTTTACGACCCATGATGTTCATTCTACGGACCTGACCGATCCATTTGACTGTGCCTGCCGAAAACAGTGCTGGAGTTAGATGTTGTTGCCCTTTTCAATCTGTTTTTTTGTAAACCTGATGAACAATTAACCCTCGTGCTTTTGTACAGTTTGTAAGCTGGAGTTAGATGTTTCTGCCCTTTTCAACTCGGTTGTGACTGTCATATTTTCTTTGAAACAAGGCAAATGGCTTGCCATTCGTTTAATTTAGAGTGAAATATTGTAACAAATCCCAACCAAGGGAAATAACATCACTCTCGTCGGCTGCTTGAGCTCACTGTGCATTACAGAAGCCAAGTGATTAGCCCCCACCAGCACCCACAAACTTATTTCGAACTAGCACATCAAATGGGCTATAAATTTTCATAGGAAAGGATGCATGACCGTGACAGATTTGGATTCGGACATTTGGGACTCGTGAGGAAATAGCCTATCCAAGGTGGTGTCGACTTACTAGCCAGTCAACAAACGATTCTGCCTACCAGCCATTGGATTGACATCCAACATCTGTCGTGCATCTTCTATCTCTTGTCTTCTTCTTCCTCCAGCCGCCCAAACCAAACCACCCCGTCGGCACCGCCTGCTCCCGCCTCCCATGGCTAGTTGCGCCTCTGCCGCCCTATCGTATGTACCCTCCAATGTTGGCCAGTCCCTCCCTCTATTCCCCCACACGTCCTGTTATTACCCTGCGACATCAGCCCCAACACGCACCTGCGCCCGAACCAGTCAACCCTCGAACTCCCCTCCGCCTGCGACTGGACCGGCACATCTTCAACGGCTCCTGTTCGTTCCGTCCGAGGCCTCGCCGTCGTCCTCCGCCTTGCGGCCTTAGTGAGGCAGGGTAGTCTGAGCCACGGGCACCACCACACCAAGCAAAGCAAGGGAGGTGAGCCAGGGTAAGTCCGAAGCTCAAGATAACTACGATGCCAAGGCCAAGACCACAAAGATCAAAGGGGACGAAGCGGACTCCCCCGGCAAGATCCTTGCAGGGAGACAGTTCTAGCAGCCCCGACAAGACCCTTGCCGCGGCGACTCGTCCCGCGCCTATGGAGCGAATCACCCTCGAGTCCACTGCCCCCAAAGGGCAAGGATTCGGGAGACATCCCCATGGTGGCATGCAGATCTTCGTGAAGACATTCAAGATCAGATACGCACTAAGGAGACGACAACCCTTGGCGGGATCCTAGCCGAGGAAGAGCACAAGGCCCGTGGCAAGCGCCTTGCCGGGGATGACAGCAGGCGCCTCGGCAAGACCCTTGCCGGGGCCCCGGCAAGGCCCTTCCTGAGGACACCCGCGGGGCCACCATCAGGCCCACGCCGACTAAACCTCCACCACCGCATGCATGCAGCTGCCGACCCAACCAGCTGGGCAGGCACCTGTGTGGCGGCATGTAGATCTTCATGAAGACCCACCACTGCGCCACCTCAGCTACCTGCCTACCTACGTGGCATCTCAGGCATCGCTGGCCAGGGCGCGTGTCGACACAAGAAGGAGCGGCGACGGACGAGACAGATCTCTCCCCCATGCCCGATAAAGCAAGGACACCTAAGCAAGACGCATTAAATGCGCCTTGTCATGTAATGCGAGGGATAACCTCGCATCACTGTACCCTTTCCACCTCCTGTGTGCCACTATCGCAACCCCTTTTTCTATAAAAGGAGGCCCGAGTCCACCAGGAGAAGGATTCGGCTTTTTGGAGCTCCGCCCCATAGCTAGCTCCAGAACACAGATATACAATCCACCAAAGCAGGAGTAGGGTTTTATGCATCCTCGCGGCCCGAACCTAGATAAACGAACCGTGTGCTACCTGTTAGATCCGCTCTTCTCACGACCACACGCCCCGCCAACCATAGTAGGGATTCTTGTGATCCCATAGGAGTCGTTCCCGCCGACGTCTCTGGCGCGCTAGGTAGGGGGCGCAGTTATGAGAATCGGCTCTAGCAGTCAGCCCAGCACTCCTTCATCTTCGTGGCTCTTGGAGAGGGAAGGAGGCCGGAAGATTAGCGCTCGAAGCGACTACAAACAGAAGCTAAGTTGCACTGAACCCTTATTTGTTCTATCCTTCTTATATGAGGTTATTCCCCCCGGAGATGTCACACCTTTGTATGAGAAACCTGCATGCCAGGGGGCTCTCCCACGATCGGCAACGCTCTTGCCCTGTTTCGAGTCTGCTCAACAGCTCAAGCGGCTGCGTTGAGAATGGTAGAGTAGCCTTCCGCGATCAACAACGCTCTCGATTCTGACTCGAGTCAAGCTCGATAGTTCGAGCGGCCGCGTTCAGAACGGAAAGGTGGCTCGTCCGGCAGCACGCATACCTGGCAGGCCCATGGGGATCCGTGCCCAAAACGCCGCTAGGGGATTCCGCGCCGGCGAGCCTACCCAATCGATGTAGGGCGCGCATACAAAGAGGAATTGAACGGGGAAATAACGTGCATGAAATTAAGAGTACCGCAAAGTTGTATTACATCACATCATTGCTGCGGTTCTAACTAAAGATGAAATTTGTCTTGGTCGTGAACCTGCAGCGGCGGTGAAGAACGGGATGCCTAATCCCGGCGCTGGCCTTCCACCCTATTGATTTCGTCGATGCTGCTGATGACGGGCTTGATGCGCTCCTTGAGAACCATGAGGTCAATACCGTCCGGCAAGCTATCCATCACGGCACCGAAGTTGAGGTCGGGGTTCCTGTACGCCATCTTGGTGAGGACCTTGGTCATGACCCCCCGGCAAAGTCGCCGGGCTTCCCCGACCAACGTGGCCGCTCTGCTAGAGTGAAGATAAGCCAAGGCTCCAAGGACACCCTCAAAGAACAGAGTCATCTTGGTGTTAACGGTCCCGTTGCGCTCAGGGGCGTACCTCACGTTTGGCATCCCCATGGTGGCCAACTGCGAGGTGACCCTGCCGGCGACGTCCTCCAGACGGCTGATCCATCTGTTCTCGCCCGCCACATAATCCTGGTGGGAGGCGGCCTCGTTCACCCGCAGCTGCTTCTCCTCCTCCATACTCCTGGTCAAGGTCTCCTCTCGAGCCCTGCTCTCTGACAACATCTTCTCGAGATCATCCAGCTTCAGCTTGAGATCTCTGACGGAGTTTTGCGCTTCAGAGAGCTCCCCAGCCCTGCTGATGACCGCTCCTTGCGCCTCCACCAAGGGGCTGTTGAGTGTGCTCTTCTTGTTGGACAGCTTGAGGGCCTGCTCCTTCAGCTCGTCCTGCGCCACCTCCAACTCCCTTACTTTGCCGGCATGGGACAGAGCCTGGGCATCGAGTGCCTCCTTGTGCCTCCGCTCCAGCTCGCGAGTCCACCGCGCGACAAGGGCCTTGAGCTCCTCATCCTTGCCACGGAGTGCTGTGGCAAGCTTCGCCTCACGCACGGTGAGGTCCTCTTCCTGGGAATCAAGTGCAGCTTGATGCTGGTTCCGGACGGCCTCGGCCGCGGCAGCCAAGTTCGCCGCCTTTTCCTGGGCCTTCTCGATGTCAGCCATCTTCATGGTGAGCTCGACATTGCGCTGGGCCAATTCCTCCTGAAAGGCCCTCTACTCCTCGCGAGTCTGGTGGAACTAGGTCTGCGTCTCAGCAACGCGCGCCTTGAAATCCACCTCCGCCTGGTCCATCGTTGCCGTCCTGGACTTAACCTTGTCCAGACGGACATAGTAGAGCGCCTGGAGTTTTCGGAAGTTGGCCTCCATAGCGTGGAAAATCTGCTCTTCTGGAGAACCATCACCACCAACGTCCGGCTCACCGACAACCTCGAGCCCGGTGGCGGCAAGCACCTCGCCGTCAAAGACTTCCCCTTCGGCGGGCGCCCGGGAACTTGACGCCCATGGGAGATGGATGAAAATATCGTCGCCCACCTTTAGATATCTGCCGGGGCCTGAGGTTGAGGAGGAGGGAGGCTGATCATCAGCCACCTCTTCCTCGGCAGTGGCCTTGCCGGCTTCCCCGGCACGCCCACCATTGCCGCCCTCGGCAGAAGCCTTGCCGGTCGCCTTGGCGGCCCCCGCAGCGGTGTCCCCGGCAGCATCCTTGGCGGCCTCATCAGTGGCGACCTCGTCAGTATCCCTGACGGCCTCCTCAGCAATGTTCCCAACAACAGTATCCACATCCTCCATACCTATTGAAGGAGGGCCTGGATAGTAATGGGAGCATTGAAGCCAAGAAAAAGAATAAGGGAAAAACAGAGACGGAGGACATGCGACTCACCAGTGCCAGGCTGTGAAGCAGAAGTCCCCTCCCCGCCAGCATCCGGCACCGTGGCAGAGTCATCAGCGCCAAAGTTCCCCTCTTCCTCCTTGGGTGTGGGCTCCGTGCTTGATGCCCTTGCTGGGGACGCCCCTCGCGGCGGGGTAGTCGATGGGGGTGGTGTGTTGGGGGTAGCCCTCTGCGGCTCCTCCTGCTGCCGCTCCCCTCCTGCAAACCCGACAAGGTCAACACCATAGCATCGAACGCCTACCAAATGTTGAGTAAGAGGAGGGTGAAGAACTTACGTTGGGGGCTGTGCCGGGGGCTGCTGTCCGGGCTACTCAACACCACCAGTGGCGTCTTTGAAGCCCCAGCTGGGGGCTGACTGCTCACCGAGGCCTTCGCCCTCTTCACCCTCTGGGCCAACGTCTCTGCATCCCTACAAAAGTAAAAACGGATCAAGATGAATGACTTAATTGAGAGGAATTGAAATGGCAATGAGGAACGGAGTACTTACTCATCATCCACCACCTCTTCTTCCACCACTTTCCTTTTCCTCTTCGGGCTGAGAGGCCCGAGATCAAAAGTGACCTCCGCGTCAACATCCGAGTCGACATCTGCCGAAGGAGGCAAAGACGGCGGGGTTTGTGCGTGCCTAGATGTGGAAGGGGATGATGACTTCTTCTCAGCGGCCTTCGTCAGCCTCTTGGCTGTCGCGGCCCTCGTGTGACGCCCGGACCCCTCCAGCGTCAATTGAGGCCGCATAGCCCTACCGGGCCGGACCGGCTCGCCGGAGCCAGCCCGCCACAGGATTCACCCTCTTCCCCTGGTTGGCGTCGAGCTCACCGCCGCGTCCTCCTCCTCCGATGACTCGTCGGCCACGTCTTCGATGAGCGGAGCTCCAGTGTCGGCGCTGCTGACCGCCCCGGAGGCCACCGCCCACCGAGTGAGCTCCTCTTCCTCTGCAGCCTTTGCGGCCTTGTCCTCCACACCCCCGGCGCTGCCGGCCTCCATGGCAAGTTGTGCCTCCCTCGCCCTAGTGGTGATGTAGGCCAGCTCTTCCTGGGTGGTGTCCATGACAAGCCACCGCTCGGCGTTAGCATTGACATACACCTCGATTAGGGTGTCAAAGAATTGCTGCACATCCGCATCCTTCGGCTCCTTCCAGCTCGGGACAGGGCCGTGCGCGTTACAGTCCGGCATCATAGCAATGATCTCGGACCGACGTGAGTTGTTGCACGACAGGACCACCCTCGCTGGCATCTTGAAAAACAACCCCTTGAGGGCCTTGCCAACCTTTGCGGCAGCCCTCGCGGCCTTGCCGATCCGTTCGACCTCGCCATCGCGACCCACATCAAGCTGGAAAAGCCACTGTGAAGTTGTGATTGAGGCCGGGGCGGAGTCGCATAATGTCAGACGGATTCGTAAGGAGCCAAGCTGGCCTCCCCTTGTTGTGCAACGGGGCGATCCGGCGGCGAATGAAGTCCGCCCCGATCATCTCAAGGTTGAGTCCGGCCCGGGTGAGCCGGAGAATCCTGGTGGTGGCGACAGTGAGCCTCCCGTCGGCAACATCGACATCACTCCAATCACTACCGCGGACCGGCGGCACTTGGCGGACCTTGCAGAATTCTAGCGGGTTTTCCACTACAGGAATCAGCTATTTTGTCGTCTGCCACAGCGGACGGCAAAGGCATGAACGGCGGACGGCAAAGGCCTTTGCCGTCAGCCGCGGACGGCAAAAGGCTCCGACAAAGTAGGCTACGGTAAACAGCTACTTTGCCGTCTGCTTCCTGGCGGCTGACGGCAAAGGCCCTTTGCCGTCTGCGGCGGACGACAAAGAGAGCGGACGGCAATAATTGCGTTGTCAGTCCGTTAGGTGGCTACTTGAATGTTTTGGCTAATCTGCAGAAGAAACTTACCACAAGGAGCTCATACATGGCCCTTGCCTGCATGTCATTCCGTTCTCTCTCCTCCTCCATCATCTTCGTCGTCCTCTCCTACAACTCCCGCTGCCTCTCCGCCGCCTCCGCCAGAAGTTTCTCCGTTCTATCTCTCTCACTCTGTATAGCAGCCTGCAACACCACTCACATGACCATTTGTAATCATTGATGGAAGCGCACACAATGTAATGGAGAAAGATAACTGAGTACGTATCACTAACCTTGATGGCGAGTTGCACTGGCTGTTCACGAGGCCTTATCTCAGGAGCGGAGCTCGACTAGCGCGCCTTGATCTCCGGGAGAGTGCTAGGACAACGGATAAGTCCATCTCCAATGGCTATGGAGCCATGGGACCTCCCGCCACCAGATATCATCACCAGCTCTGGATCAATGGGACCCTGGCTCGGGTTAAAGTCCTCCCCTTTCCTCGCCTTCCCCTCATCTCTATATCTCACGAGCTTTTTGTGGGAGGAGATGTTGGTGAAGTTGTTTGCATTATCGAGGTCAGACTAAGAGAAAGCCTTGACTTTCTTGAAAGAGGCAGTGTGGGCCATGGCATACAGGTCGTACACCTCTGGCACCTTATCCGCCTTATTGTAGCGTGCCTGAAAGAGAGAAACAATGAAAATTAGTAATTAAAGGGCTCAAGCTAGCATGATGAATGAATTGCATGAATCATGAAGCAAACCACATACCCAGTTGCGCCCGAACTGATATAAGTTGGAGCTGCCTTGATGGTGTGGCACACCTTCCATTTGGGCACGTTTGTCCTTGGCCTCGTTGTGGAGGGCTAGCCATTGTTTTGAGCACCACTCATCGACCAACACCTCCCAACATTCCATCCGATCCGCACACCATCTCGGAGGCGCCTAAGTTAGCAAATAGAAACTTGAGCGCTACGGCTAAGAATTACTAAATGAAGGAACTTAAGTAGAGAAGGCCTTAAGAATTACCTTCATGTACTGCTCCTTACTCAGGAACTTATCGCGGCACGCCGGCTTGGTCTTCTTGATACCACGCAAGGAGTAGTAGTCTCGAACAGCCTGCACCCGAGCCTCGTGCCGTAAGTTCTAGAGTAGGTACTTGCAGACGTTCTCGATAACATGTGCCGCGTCCTCCTCGTATCCCTCCTCACACCTGTAGAATGTCTGCAATCAAAATGAGACAATATTGATTAGTACAATTAATAACTAGCTAGTTGAAGATTTTTAAATGTGTAAAGGAGAAATTACCAAGAACTTTTTGATCACCATGTCTGCCCTCGTGTCACACACGACACCGTCGATAATCTCATCCGGCGGGGCCGGGGCAGCCACGTAGAGCTCCCAGCTCAATCCAAGCTCGGGAAGCCGACCCTCACCAGGCAACGTGACAAACCCCGGGAAGTTTTGCCGGCAAAGAACTCCAAGGACGAAGTTGGGTAGGCGGACACTATGATGGTGGTCCCTTTACGTAAAAAAATTGAATACCTGACACTACTAATAATCTCGATTCGTATCATCAATAAATGCATAATCATCATCATCACTATAATCAATGATGGGCTCATAGGGTTCATTGGCATCAACATGTGCAAGGCCACCTTGACGTAATCGGTCAAGCATTGACAGGTCATCCGCAACAATAACCTCTTCTTGTTCCGGCTCTTCTTGTTCCTCCTCTGGGGTGATGTCGGATTCATTGTCGCTGTCTACTTCAATGTTTTGGAGTGAAGTATAGCGGTTCCTGAAACGCTTTTTGGAAAGACGTGTCTCTTGGAAGAATTCTCCTTCATATGTGACTGGGTTAATGTGAGGTTCATAATCCTCTTCCTTTGGGGGAGAAAGTCCAGCACGTGGCGGCACTTCATAAACGACATCCCAACCTTTCAGATTTGGATTAGTTTGGCAGGCCCACGGTAGATAGAATACTTGGGTCGCCTATTGAGCCATAATATAGACATCAGGAACATCTAAATGAGTGCTTTGGTTGATTTCAACTAGCCCTATATGTTCATGAGTCCTTCTAGTCTCCTTCGGCTGAAACCAATAACATTTGAAGACTACGACATTCGGTGGGTTTTCACCATAGAACAGAAGTTCATAAATTGCTTCAACTCTCCCATAATACTCGGTACCTCCTTCGCCGATAGCAGATACACAACAATTTGTAGACTTTCGGTCGGCCATAGATAGCTCTTTGCCATAGGTACGAAAGCGATACCCGTTGATGTCGTACTTGTCAAATGAACAGACCTTATAGTCAAAACCATTAGCGACTTGTCTCAATTCGGCGTCCATAGACTCTAAATTAGCCTACAAGTTTAATATGAAAGGATTGTTGCATTATGCACAAATTAGCGAATGAAATGAAATTGTCTAATAGAAATTACCGTTTGTTTGAACCAAGAGATGAAACCGGGATAGCCACCTCCTTGCTTTGCGAGAAGCTCATACTCTTCGAAGGAATCCTTTTGGATCTCCGCTCCATACGAGAATATGGCGACGTATCGACTGTATGACATATCCAGGAATAAGAGTAGTTCAAAGGAAATAGAAGTTGCGAAACAATGTACCGAGAACTTACTCGATGTACTGCCGCACTTCTATCAGGTTGTTGAAGATATACAACGAAATGGTCCGCCATTCTTCATTATCCAAAGATACTGGATGTGAAACACTAGCTGGTGCGAGATTCCCTTTGAATAGGTTGAGGTTGGATCCACCCTTTTTAGGCTCGTCAGCATTGTACCGAGGCTTCGGATTATGCAAATGACGATTTTTGGCTTCGTAGTGCACTGTCACGAAGTTTGCCGCCTCCTCTGTGATGAATGCCTCAGCCATCGATGCTTCAATTCTACGTTTATTTTTACATTTTTCTTGAAGCGTCGTCTGCATCCTCTCAGTTGGGTAGCACCAACGATTTTGCATGGGCCCCCCAATCTTGCCTCGGTCGGGAGATGCAAAATCAAATGCTGCATTGGATTAAAGAAGCCCGGTGGAAAGATCTTCTCTAACTTGCAGATCAACTCCGACGCCAACTCTTCCATTTCTTCTAGCACGCCAGGCGATAGTTCTTTCGCACAAAGAACACGGAAGAAATAGCTGAGTTCTGCCAGTACTAGCCATTCATCCTCAGGGATGAAGCCACGCAACATCACCAGCATTACCCGCTCAATCCATATGTGCCAATCATGACACTTGAGACCAAATATCTTCAGTTTATCAAGATTCGCTCCCCTCTTTAGATTCGCTGCATACCCATCGGGGAACATCAACTGCTATTGCACCCACAAGAGAATTTCCCTCATACCTGGCCTTCCAAGATTGAACCATGCCTTTGGCTTCGTCCAGTTCTGCTTTCCTTTCGGTTCTTTCATGTTTTGTAATGGCCTATCACATAGCGCCTCCAGATCGACTCTAGCCTTAGTATTATCCTTTGACTTCCCATCTATGCCGAACAATGTACCAAAAAGTGCCTCGGCGATATTCTTCTCAGTGTGCATCACGTCAGTGTTGTGTGGGCAAAGGAGGTCTTTGAAGTAAGGCAGATCCCATAAGCATGTTTTGTGAGTCCACGCTTGCTTAGTAGTATACCCCTTGAAGTACCCTGGACGTTGTGGACCTGGCTCGAGAGCGTTTAACTGATCCAGGGTCTATTGGCCTGTCAATGCTGGTGGTGCAGAGTTTTTGACAACTCTACCCCTGATGAAGTTCTTCTTGTCTGTCCTGAACTTATGGCGAGGATCCAGGAATTGTCTATGCATGTCGAAGCAAGAAAACTTGCGACCGGCCTGAAGCCAACGAAACTCAAGAGCTCCCTTGCATGTGGGGCACGGGAACCTTCCATGCACACACCAGCCAACGAATAGCGCATACGCCGGCAAGTCATGCGTCGAGTACATGTACCAGACACGCATTATGAAGTTTCGTTTGCTATACGCGTCGTATGTCTTGAACCCATTATCATAGGCTTCTTGCAATTCATCCTTAAGCGGCTGCACGTACACATTCATATTTTTCCCTGGATAGTTGGGCCCTGGAATTATCAACGTCAGGAAAATGTTCTTTCTTTGCATAATCTGTCCGAGGGGGGGGGAGATTGAGTGGAAAGACAAATACAGGCCAACAACTGTAGTGGGCTGCCGTCATACCAAACACACTGAACCCATCGGTGCTGATACCAACTCGAGGATGCCTCAGATCTGCCGCTTTGTCAGCATGTAATTCATCAAACCTTTTCCACGCAACACCATCCAATGTGTGTACCATCATCAGTTTCCCATCTGCATCTAGTTCGGTTCTTTTGCCTGTTTTGTGCCATGTCATCTGTCTGGCCGTCTCTTCGACCATGAAAAGACATTTAAGTCTTGGTACGATTGGCATATACCGAAGAACACTAACAGGGATTTTGGTCTGTGTCTTCTCACCCATACCGTTGTCTACCACAATACACCTGGAACACTTGCAAATGGGACAATATTCAAGTCCGCATAGTCAAGCCTAAATAAGGCACATCCTTTCTCACAGGCATGTATCTTCTCATAGGGCATCTTCAGTGCACGGAGGATTTTGTCCGACTGGTACAGGTTTGCAGGCATTACATGGCCTTTGGGTAGAAAGCGTCCAAATACTGTCATAATTGCGTCATAGCATTCTCTGCCCAAGTTGAACTGAGCCTTCAAAGCCATTACTTGTGAGATGGCATCCAACTGACAAAGCTCAGTGTGCTCGTGGAGCGGACGTTTTGAAGACTCCAACATTTCATTGAAGGCCTTTGCAGATTCCTCCATCTCCTTGTCTGAATCCCGAGCATCATCATAGTCTTGCACCATGTTTTCCATCCCGGTACCATGCTTGTCGGTGCGACGATGATCCACCTCAGCTCGGTCATGTTGGGCAGACTCACCATGAAATGTCCACACCATATAATTGGGCGTAAAACCATTCTTCTGCAGGTGTTTACCCATTTCCGCCTCTGTCCTCTTTTCCCAATTGCCGCATCAGAAACAGGGGCACCAAGTTTTCCTCTGGCCATTTGCAAATGCGGCTTGCACAAACCCCTTGGTTTTTGTGAACCATTCAGCGCTCCATTTGTTCTGACCAGTGTGACCGGTATACATCCACGCATGATCACTCATCTTGACTTTCAGAGCTACCGGACACACAACAATTATATATATAATTCACCATGTATATATTCATCAGTTGATCTACTTTGTCAATTTTATTACGTCCATGCAACCTACACTCTAATAGGTAATGATAGGTCCTAATCCCACCCGAGTATGTGTAGATTGAGTTCATTTTCCCATATGCCATGCTCCGGATCTGACGCAAAATTTCGGCAGCACCTCCCCGCTGTTCTCCTGATACACATCTCTGCAATAAACAGAGAGGATGTGTACCCGGAGAACAACAGGGGAGGCACTGACAAAATTTATGCGTCGGATCCGGTGCAAAGCATATGGGAAAACAAACCCAATCTAAATATACTTGGGCTGTCCGTGGATAGCGTTGGACAATTCGAAAGAATCAAGGTTATAAATATGCAAATGCATGCATATTTATAACCATGACGCTTTCGAACGGGAGACACATATTGGTTACGCATACTGATGATTCAAGACACATATATAGCTAGCTACCAAATTTCATGTCATTTGTGCAAATAATTAATGGGGGAGAAGGACATGTCATTTGTGCTCACCCACGAACGAAGGGGCAGAGCTCGTCAAACGCACGGCGCGGTCGTCGAACACCAAACCTCGCAGCGATGAAACAACTGCACATTTAAATCTACCCGATCAACACAATTATATATGATGTTTTTCATAACAAAATCAAAAAATATATGACCTAACTAATAATTCACAAATATATAACCCCGTCGGCCTCTGGAAGGCCAAAGAGCACCTTTTCGGGAGGTTTAGGGGGTCGGGGTGTCATGTCGGTGTCGGGGTGCTGTTTCGGGGTTAGGGTGTCGTGTCGGGGTCGGGGTGTCGGGGTGTGGTGTCGTGGTCTGTGTGTCGGGGTGTGGTGTTGGGGTCGGGGTGTCGGGGTCAGGGTGTCGGGGTCAGGTGTCGGGGTGTGGTATCGGGGTCGGGGTGTCGGGGTCAGTGGTCGGGGTGTTTCCTTCTATCCTTCTTCTTCTTTCCTTCTCTTCTTCTTCTTTTTTCTTCTTCTTTCCTTTCTTCTTCTTCTTCTATCCTTCTTCTTCGTTCCTTTCTTCTTCTTCTTCTTTGTCTTTCCTTTCTTCTTCTTCTTCTTTTTTCATCTTTTTTCTACTTCTTTTAATTCTTTCCTTTTCTTCTATTCTTCTTCTTCTACTTCTTCTACTTCTTCTACTTCTTTTCTTCTTCTTCTTTTTCATCTTTTTCTACTTCTTTTCTTTTCTTCTTTTTCATCTTTTTTCCACTTCTTCTTCTTTTCTTCTACATTTTCTTTTTTATAACACTAACACTAAATTTTCTTCTTTTCTAACACTAAATCTAACACTAACACTAACACTAACAATTAAACAAGAATTAAACAGCAAAAAAAGAAAAACAGACAAAAAAACTCACCGGAGCAGGGGGCGACGCTGGCACCGGGGTGGTGGGTGGGTGGGGGGTGGCGGGGGCGGGGGCGGCGTCGGGCGGGAGGGGCGGGGGCGGGAGGGGTGGGGGCAACGCCGGGCGGCGGGACGGTGGGGGCGGTGGCGGGTGGGTGAGGGGTGGGAGCGGCGGCGGCGCCGGACAGCGATGGGCGGTGGCGGGTGCGGCGAGGGCGGGGGCCGCGCCGGGCGGCGGGAGCGGAGGCGGGGGCGGAGGAGGTCAAGGGAGAGAGGTGAGTAACGGGCGGGGGAGGGGGCTCGGCCTTTAGTTAGGTTAGTTAGGGTAGCCTTTGCCGTCCTCCCTTCTTTGCCGTCCGCTTTTCTTCATATTTGCCATCTGCGGCGGACGGCAAAGCGAGGGGACGTTAAGTATTTTTTAACCAGCTCCTCAGTGGCCCCCCCCTCCCTCTTTGCCGTCAGCTAGCGGACGGCAAAGATTCTTTACCGTCAGCTAGCGGACGGCAAAGAGCTGGCTGATGGCAAAGGCTTTCTTTGCCATCAGCCAGTTCTTTGCCGTCTGCTTTCGGGTAGCTGATGGCAAAGAGCTTCTTTGCCGTCCGCTAGCTGACGACAAAGAGCTGGCAGATGGCAAAGTAGATGATTCCAGTAGTGTTCATCTTCAATCCAGCAGCACCGGCCATGCCATTCCTCACACCTCTCCTTCACGGCACCGTCCGGGTACGCCCCCTTGGATCTTGGGATCTAGGTGATGCAACCAGAGACGGCACCTCCCGGCTGGATCCGAGGGAAGAAGTAATGGCGGAAGGGCGCCGTGTTGGGCTGCACCCCGGCAAAGCCTTCGCAAAGATGCATGAAGAAAGCCATGCACGCCACCGCATTAGGAGTAAAATCCAAGAGGCGAAAGCCGAAGGTGTGCATGACGTCACAGAAGAAATTGGAGAAAGGGGGGCATAACCCGCAAGAAAGATAATCGACGAAAAAGGGATACCGATTTGGAGCAGGATCGGCGCAAGTAGCAGGAATGACGAATGTCGCCTGGTGTCCCGAATTCACTCCCCCCGTCTTCGGTCCCCATAGGGGCCTGAAGGAGGCCCGGAGCTGTTGAACATTACCGTCGAGGGGAAGAAAAAGGCGGACTTCGTCCGGTCCCCCGACAGCACGCTCTCCGGCGGCTCCATAGTCCCGGCGCCCATAGCCACCCCCTTGCCCTTGACGAATTTGGGCGCCATGGCGACCAAGAAGTTTAGAGGGCTGATGAAGGGGGGTGGCGAAGAAACGACGGCGGGCAACGACGGAAGCTTAGGAAGGAAGGAAGAGAGGAAACGACGGCTCTAAGATTGGAAAAGGCACGAGGAAAGAGGAGAAAGTGAGCATCGCGCCCGCGGTTATTCCTTTCTTATGGGGGAAAACACGGGCCGCCTCCTTTCACATTAACTGTGGTGTGACGCATGCCCGCGGGAACCAACCCCACGCATGCCGCCCACGTCACACGCGCCTCCCCATGCCGCGCCACGCACGGGAGTCATGGGAAGCGCAGCGCGCGAAGAATCTTACCGCGGTAAAAACCGCCCCGCCTGCCCGTGCACCATTTTTGGGCCTAGCCCAACAACGCGTTGCATTTATGTCTGGCCCAGGCCCGGGGGCTCCTGTCGGTGTACAAAAAGAGGGGTACCCTTTTTGTACCCCTATAACTATGCATGGGCAGTCTGAGCCACGGGCACCACCACACCAAGCAAGGCAAGGGAGGTGAGCCAGGGTAAGACCGAAGCTCAAGAGAACAACGATGCCAAGGACTATACCACGAAGAGAAAAGGGGACGAAGCGGACTCCCCCGGCAAGATCCTTGCTGGGAGATAGTTCTAGCAGCCCCGGCAAGACCCTTGCCGCGGTGACTCATCCCGCGCCTACGGAGCGAATCACCCTTGAGTCCACTGCCCCCAAAGGGCAAGGATTCGGGAGACATCCCCGTGGCGGCATGCAGATCTTCATGAAGACATTCAAGATCAGATACGCACTAAGCAGACAACAACCCTTGGCGGGATCCCAGCTGAGGAAGACCACAAGGCCCCCGGCAAGCACCTTGCCGGGGATGACAGCAGGCGCCTCGGCAAGACCCTTGTCCGACCCCGGCAAGGCCCTTCCCGAGGACACCCGCGGGGCCACCATCAGGCCCATGCCGACTAAACCGCCACCACCGCATGCATGCAGCTGCCGACCCAACCAGCTGGGCAGGCACCTGAGTGGCGGCATGCAGATCTTCGTGAAGACCCACCACTGCGCCACCTCAGCTGTCTGCCTACCTACGTGGCATCTCAGGCATCGCTGGCCAGGGAGCGTGTTGACACAAGAAGGAGCGGCGACGGACGAGACAGATCTCTCCCCCGTCTCCGTTAAAGAAAGGACACCTAAGCAAGACGCATTAAATGCGCCTTGTCATGTAATGCGAGGGATAACCTCGCATCACTGTACCCTTTCCACCTCCTGTGTGCCACTGTGGCAACCCCTTTTTCTATAAATGGAGGCCCGAGGCGACCAGGAGAAGGATTCGGCTTTTTGGGGCTCCTCACGCCCCATAGCTAGGTCAAGAACACAGATATACAATCCACCAAAGTAGGAGTAGGGTTTTACGCATCCTCGCGGCCCAAACCTGGATAAACGAACCGTGTGCTACTTGTTAGATCCGCTCTTCTCACGGCCCCGCGCCCCGCCAACCGTAGTAGGGATTCTTGTGATCCATAGGTGTCATTCCCGCCGACACGAGAGGAACAAGGAGATGACTGTATGTGGATAGGATGATACTAGGGACCCACCAGCGTCATGGGAGCACGCAAGCAAGTGCCTCTATAGTAGAAGCCCAAAAATATGGTTCCTCCTAATGGTTGGACATCTGGGGCTCATGCCATTGTCAATGTAGTCAATAAACGAGATAATTACACTACGAGCGGCTGACACCAGGGACCCAGCAAGTGGCACATTTTTTTTGAGGAACAAGCAGTTGTTATTTATACTAGTTTTAGCGACGGATTAGGGTAACAATGGAGCTGTGCGGTGGTTGTGGCCCGTCTAACCAGGGTTTTATTTATGTTTAGCACATCATGAGCCCAGTTGTGTTTTTTCTTGCTGAAAATGGCTAGCCCAGTTCTATTTTTTTAATACCCAAACAAGGCCTACTTGCTTTATCGGCCCTGCTGGGCTGCAAATCTTTCAAGACGAGGAGAGTTTCATTCAATTTTCCCAGAAATGGGCTGTACATTTTTAAAACACATCAAACCGGGAATTACTTTCAATTTTTTTCATTACAAGATCTTAAATTCCATTGATTTTTATGCGTGGACAATTATTTGGATTTTATATTTATATAAATTATTTTTCAAAATAGTTTGAATGTGAATCGATATTTCTGGATTAAAACAGTTGACCGCACCAAAATATGCAAAATTTCATATACTTTTTAACCGTGGCCACAATATGGGGTGTAATACTAACAAAAAGAAGATGGGCTCCAAAAAAATTATTAAGAATTAGCAAATGGCTTGTACATTATTAGAAATAATGGCAGATGGTATGCATGCTGTTTTCCCCAGATTTGAGGCTGACTTGTGCGCCTACTACAGGTTGACGCATATGCTTTCATAAAAAAAGGTTGATGCACATGCAACGCCTTGTCAACTTAGTCAATACACAAGAGCAGTGACTGTTGGATGTCCATCCAACGGCTGTCGTGCTTCTTCAATGTCTGCTCTTCATGCTCCAGCCGCTCAAACAAGCGCCGGCGGGACTGCCTGCTCCCTCCTCCCGCGGTCGGCTATGCTGCCGCGCAGGCCTCACGGCCCGACCGTACTCCCATCGCTGGCCTAGCCATCCCTCTACTCACCCACACATGTTGTTATTCTACGGCGACAACAGACAAACCAGTAAACCCTCGTACTCCTCCGCGTGGGAAACAACTGCCGAGTATTCCCTGGCTCCGTGTCGTTCCCTTCCTAGGCATCGCCGTCGTCCACCGCCCTGGTGCTCTCGGGGCAGCCTGGTCAACATGGTCAATGAACAACATCCATCAAAAGTGGACTGTACATGGAGAGGCTGACAGCTGGGTCCACGACCGCACGCAAGGAAATGCCTCCTTATTACGCGCAAAATAATGATTCCTCCACCTGACAGCTTGGACCCACAGGAAGGGCCTCTGTATTTCGTGAACAGGTCGGACCCACTAGCTATATCTTCGCACGCAAGGAAGTGCCTCCTTATTACGCCCAACAAAATGAATACCCGCCGCTAGCTGGGACCCACCATATTGTTGAGCTGACTTGTGGGCCTACTAAGTTGACGGGGACGGAGGGCTCTGTCAACTTAGTCAATACTCCGGTGACCGTATGATGTCCATCCAATGGCCATAGTGCTTCTTCAACCTCGGGTCTTCTTGCTCCAGCCGCCCAAAGCAGCGCCGGTCATGCCGCCTGCTCCTGCCTCCCGTGGCCGGCTGTGCTACCGCAGAGGCCTCACAGCCCCCATATTACTCCCACCACTGGCCAGGCCATCCTTCCACTCAGCCACACCCCCCCTGTTATTCTGCGGCAAAGGCAGCCTCACACCGCAGCTGAACCAGTGAACGCTCGTACTCCTCTCCGCGTGGGCATCCACTGCCGCGTCTTACCCGGCTCGCGTCGTCCCCTTCCTAGGCCTCGCCGTCGTCCACCACCGTGGTGCTCTCGGCGCGGCGTGGTCAATGTGGTCAACGACCGAATTCCATCGGAAGAGTATTGTATGTGGAGAGGCTGACAGCTAGGTCCACGGCAGCCGCAAGGAAGTGCTTCCTCATTACGTGGAAAATAATTATTCCTCCACCTGACGGCGGGGACCCACTAGATGGGCCACCAGTATTTTGCGAAAAAATCGTTTCCCCTGACTGCTAGGACCCACTGGACGGGCCACCGTATTTCGCGAAAAAATGTTCCCCCCGCTGTCGGCTCAGACCCACCGGAAGTGCCTCCTTATTATGCACAAAAAAATGAATACTCCCCCGGCTAGCTGGGACCCACCTTGGTGGGAGGCTGACTTGTGGGCCTACTAAGTTGACGGGGACGAAGGGCTTTGTCAACTTAGTCAATATGAACGATTCTAGCTCCAGTGACTGTACGATGTCCATCCAACGGCCGTAGTGCTTCTTCAACCTCTGGTCTTCTTGCTCTAGCCACCCAAAGCAGCACCGGTCGTGCCGCATGCTCCTGCCTCCCATGGCCGGCTGTGCTGCCGCAGAGGCCTCACCTCCACCTACTATTCCCACCGCTGGCCAGGCCCTACGGCGACGGCAGCCTCACACCGCAGCCGAACCAGTGAACCCTCGTACTCCTCTCCGCGTGGGCTTCCACTGCCATGTCTTCCCTAGCTCCGCATCGTCCCCTTCCTAGGCCTTGTCGTCGTCCACCGCCGTGGTGCTCTCTGCGCAGCGTGGTCAACGTGCTCAAGGAATGACTTCCATCGGAAGAGTACTGTACGTGGAGAGGCTGACAGCTGGGTCCATGGCCACAGCCTAGTTTTTCTGTGATTTTCCATGTAAGTCACTTTGTCAGGCCTGTTGGGCTGCAAATCTTTCAACACGAGGAGAGCTTTCATTCGGCTGGCCGAGAAAATGGCCCATCAGTAATGAGAAATGGGTTGTACATTTTTAAAACACATAAAACCGGCAATTAGTTTCAAATATCTTTTTTTCATTTCAAGATTTTAAATTACATTAATATTTATGCGTGGAGAATTTTTTGGATTTTATATTGATATACACTTACTTTTAAAATCAGTTTGAATGTGAGTCGAAATTTCGGGATTAAAAATAGTTCGGACCGCACTGAAATATGCAAAATTTCGTATAATTTTTTAACCGTGGCCACAATATGGGTTGTAATGCAAACAAAAAGAATATGGGCTTCGAAAAACCCTTAAGAATTAGCAAATGGGCTGTAAATTATTAGAAATAATGGCAGATGGGTCGTATGCTGTTTTCCACAGATTTGAGGCTTTCCTAAAAAAAGGTTGACGCACAAGCACTGACTGTTGGATGTCCATCCAACGGTCATCGTGCTTCTTCAATCTCTGCTCTTCCTTCTCCAGCCGCTCAAACAAGCGCTGGCGGGACTGCCTGCTCCCTCCTCCCCGCGGCTGACTGTGCTGCCACGCGGGCCTCACCGCCCGACCGTACTCCCATCGCTGGCCTAGCCATCCCTCTACTCACACACACCTTCTGTTATTCTCCGGTGACGGCAGACGAACCAGTAAAACCTCGTACAGTCGTACTCCCCTCCGCGTCAGAAACAACTGCCGAGTCTTCCCTACCTCCGTGTCGTCCCCTTCCTAGGCCTCGCCGTCATCCACCGCCGTGGTGCTCTCGGCGCAGCGTGGTCAATGTGGTCAATGACCGACTTACATCGGAAGAGTACTGTGCGTGGAGACGCTGACAGCTGGGTCCACGGCCGCAGCAAGGAAGTGCCTCCTTATTACGCAAAATAATTATTCCTCCACCTGATAGCGGGGACCCACCAGACGGGCCACCGTATTTCGTGAAAAAAACGTTTCCTCCCTGACTGCTGGGACCCACCAGGTATACCTTCGCACGCAAAGAAGTGCGTGCGGGCAAAAAAAACAAAACGATTCGCCCCCCTGACTACTGGGACCCACCAGCTACATCTTCGCACGCAAGGAAGTGCCTGACAGTCAGGACCCACCTGTTCGAAGCATACATAGCGTTGTCATTCTGGTCGTGAACGTGTACGTACATATATACTGGTGGATGTAGAGGCGCGCACGTGTCGTAGTAGAGGAGCGCACGTTGCATGTACACGTACATACATCGGCCAAGGTGCAAGAAAGAAAATACGGCCACGTATGTGTACATACGGGCGGGGTCTCGAACGCCTACTCGCGCATACGTACGGTGAGGGCTCGTTGACATGGTTGGGTCGGAACGGAGAAACAACATCATCGTCGTGTTCATGGGGAGGCAACGGAATGCGTCGTGTTCATGGGGAGGCAACGGAATGCATCGTGTTCATCGGGAGGCAACGGAACGCGTGGGAGCCAACCAGCTGGGTCGGAACAGAATGGTTGGTCGTGTTCATCGGGATGGCTTGGACGGAACAGGCGATGGAAACGAGGCCTGGCGTACCGCAGAACGGAGGAAACAGCCTTGTGTTTGACCAGCCACGTTCGAAACGGGATCCTGTTCATCGGGAGGGGTGTGGCGTACCACAAAGCGGACGAAAGGACCTCCTACGGTCGAAATGGGAGTCCTGTTGATTGGGAGGGGTGTGGCGTAACCCAAAATGGATGAAACGGACCTCCTACGGTCGAAACGGGTGTCCTGTTGATCGGGAGGGGTGTGGCGTACCGCAAAACGGATGAAACGGACCTCCTACTGTCGAAACGGGGGTCCTTTTCATCGGGAGGGGTGTGGTGTACCGCAAAATGGGACTCCACGAGATACTATTCATCTCCACCATCGACCTCCTCCAGCCTCCATGGGCTACAGTCGACTTCCTCCAGCCTCCACGATCTCATGTTCATCCAGCCTCCACCGCGTGCTACTCCACCGTCTACTGTTCAACCACCCCTCCACGGGCACCCCTCCACCGTCTACTGTTCATCTAGCCCTCCACACCACAGGGTCCTGTTCAACCACCCCTCCACCGTCTACTGTTCATCCAGCCCTCCACACCACCGGGTCATGTTCATCCAGAGGCAACGCCACCGCTCACTATTCATCCAACCCCCCCCCCGCAACGCTAACTGTTCATCCCAGAGGCAGCATCAATCATCTTCAGTTAGCAGCAGGAGCGAAGGAATCGCTCGATCGGGTTCAGTTAATAGCCATTGATCGATCGCTCGGGTTCAGTAACGCGTAGCCTGCAGTGCAATCGTTTGGGTTCAGTTAGAGCCCAACGCCTCGCTCGGGTTCAGTTAGAGCCAACGCCTCGCACACACGCGCATACGTGTACGAGAGAAACGTGCATCGCTCGGCCCCCGACCTCCCACCGTAACCGGGAACTCTCAGAAATTTTCCTCGCCCTTGCTTCTACCACTGTTTTTTCCATCATGGACGGCCCAAAGAATGTCATGCAGTGCGTCTCCGGCCCGCCCAGGACGAAAAGCCCATTTTCTGTCATGATTTTTTGTCATAGAAGTAGGAGCCCACCACGTCTATGATGATACCGGGTTTTGTCACAATTATCATCATAGAAGAGTCATATGTATGACAGAAAAAAATTTGTTCGGCCCAAAATGTCACGGATGTGTCTTTTTTTGTAGTGTAAGACACCACATGATGATCGGGTGTGATAGGCTCTACATTCACATACGACAGGTGCAAGACGGTTTTGCACATGAGGAATACTCAGGTTAAACTTGACGAGCCTAGCATGTACAGACATGGCCTCGGAACACTGGAGACCAAAAGGTCGAACATGAATCATATAATAGATATGATCAACATAGAGATGTTCACCATTGAAGACTACTCCATCTCAGGTGATGATCGGACATGGTTTAGTTGATTTGGATCACGTATTATTTAGATGACTTGAGGGATGTCAATCTAAGTGGGAGCTCTTAAGTAATATGATTAATTGAACTTAATTTATCATGAACTTAGTCCTGATAGTTTTTGCATATCTGTGTTGTAGATCAATGGCCTGTGCTACCGTTCCCTTGAACTTTAATGCGTTCCTAGAGAAAGCTAAATTGAAAGATGATGGTAGCAACTACACAAACTGGGTCCGTCACTTGAGGATTATCCTCATTGCTGCACAAAAGAATTTTGTCGTTGATGCACCGCTAGTTGAAAGGCTGCCACAGGAGTAGATGCTGATGTTATGAACGTCTGGCAAGCTCGATCTGATGACTACTCGATAGTTCAGTGTGCCATGCTTTACGCCTTAGAATCAGGACTTCAAAGACGTTTTGAACATCATAGACCAGATGAGATTGTAATGCCCCGAGACCGATGCGCCAGGTGTCTTCTAGTTATTCGTTGTCCTTGCCATGTCATTCGCTTGCGTGTTGCACTTTGGCATGTCATCATGTGCATTTCTTTTGCATTCATGTCCATCTCTTGCATCCGGTCACTTTCTCCGTTGTCCGTTTCGGAATCCGACACTCCCACACGCACCCGTTGCCCCCTCAGTTCTTGTTTCATGAGCGGGAGAAAAATGTTCTCGGAATGGGCCGAGATTTGTCGAGTGCCCTTGGTATATCACTGGTAGACCGTCTGTCAAATTCCCGTTCCATTTGGAGGTCGTTTGATGCCCCAACGGTTAACCACGTTAACCAAAACCCCTCTTTCTTTGCAGCCCATTACCCCTTCATAACAACCCACTAGCCTTCTAAACCCCCTCCATGCTCTCCGTCGTTGGATCACGATCGTGTGGGCGAAACCACACCTCCTTTGGACTATCCTAGCTCCCTCTACCTATAAATACACTTCCCGCTCCATTTTTCATGGGCGAAACCCTAGTCCCCTTCCTCCTCGCACCGCCGGACATGTCCGCCCGGCGGCCGGACACGTCCACCCGCCCCCGCAGCCAATCTCGTGCCTCCACATGTCCACCCATGCCGTCCCCGCCGCCGCGGCATGCCCAGGCCTACGCGGAGCCCGCCCGAGCCCATCGGGGCCCGTCCCAGCCGCCACCTGCGCCCGTCTCGCCGGACATCGCCGAATCTCACCGCCGCCTCGCCGGATTCCCGTGCCGCTCATCGCCGACCCGCTGCTCGTCGCACCTCCGCCGTGCCTCGCACCCGCCTCCGCGCTCGAGCGCCTCTCGCTCGCCCGAGACGCAACCGCCACCTGCGCGCCTCGCCACTGACCATCGCCGGTCGCCACCGCCTCCACGCCTCAACTGCGCCACCGCCTTCGAACTCTGGCGAGCTCCAACCACCGGATCCCGTTGCTCCCATTTCCACGGCGGGTCCCTCCAGCCGGATCTGGTCGGGGAGCAGTCGGATCCGCCCCGCGCCCCGTTCCTGGCTTCCTCTACCGCCGATGCGCCGCCACTCGCTGGATCCATGACACATCGTCGTCCTGCACCGCTGACCTCTTCCCTGCATCGCTCCATCAGGAGGAGACAACCTCGTGGGCCTCAGCCCAGCTCCATCGGCCCACCTCTGTTGCTCCCCACGGCCCAGATCCCTCCTCTGTCCTGGGCTTGGCCCATGGTGAGCCTCCCGCTATTCCCCGCCCGTGCGTCTTATAGTTACATAACGCTCATCTGTTTTTTCGCCAAGTCCCTGGTAACATCATCATGCATGCAACTTGTGTGGACCATATCTTTGTGCATGTTGCTCCGTTCGCCAAGTCCCTGGTAACACTCATCTCTGAGTTATCTTCGTGGTAGTGTCTTTTTCAGGCATGTTACTGTCCATCTTGATGCCCTAATCATTGTTGCAAAAGTGTTATATGATATAACCTGCTGGGAATTTTCATAACTTGTTGTTTTGTCTTTTTCATTGCATTTTGTGTGTGCATCTTTTGCGCCTCATGTCTACATGTTTTAGGAGCACATTCAAGCCATCTTTACAGTGGTGGAACCCATGTATTTTTATGTACCTTGTGGAGCCTAGCACAAGCTTGCAAAGTGTGCCACTTGATGTTGCTGATTTCTGAGACAGTGATTTTTGCCAAGTCTGTAACTGTTACAGTATGTTGCTATGTTAATTTGGTGCTACCATCCATTCCATGCATATTCTGGAGGTGCGTAGTTTACATGTTTTGATGTCCATGTTATGCTCTATCATGCCATTCCTCTTGATGCCTCATACATGTCCTTTAGCATATGTCTTCATTTCCATGAACATGCCTACATGATGTTCTAGTTTTCTGTTAACTTCATGATGCCATGTAGTGAGCTTGTTTTTGATTAATCTATGACTCTTTTTGTTATGCTCCAATTTCATGAATTGAAGTATACTAGTACTTTGTCCACATGCCAAGTTTGTTAATTTTCGATTTCAGATGACCTCTGTTCCAAGCTTGCAAACATGCTATGTTACTGTTGTTGTTGTTTTACACTTGCTGAAACTGTTACAACTTTCAAACTTTTCTTGTTTGTTCCCACTAGTCCATGAGCCATATGTATATCATGCCTTGATGTTATTTGCTCCTTGTTATGTGTACTTTGATGCCATGCCCTTGATTGCCATATAACTTGCTGTAGATTGTCTCTTTCTTGCTCTCAAGTTGCCATCATGCTAAATCCGTCATCCTGTTAACAACATGTTCCTTTTTGCAAGCATCATAGTTATTACTCCATCCATCATATGAACTTGTGCCCTTGGACTAAGTTGAAGTATATCATGTCTATTACATGTCCATGGCTTTTGCATAATTACTTAAGTTTCTATGCCTGCTGTTATGTGCCTCCAAAGTCAACATCATAATGTTATTGTTTTGCTTTCCCAAATTTCCTCTTAAGTCTGAGAATCATCTTATATCATGTTGCATCACTGGTAGAAAAAGGGCCTATAGTCCCGGTTCGTAAGGGCCTTTAGTCCCGGTTCCGGAACCGGGACTAAAGTGTGTCGGTACTAATACCTCCCCCCTTTAGTCCCAGTTCAATCTAGAACCGGGACTAAAGGCCCTCCACGTGGGCAGTGCGCAGAGCCCAGTCAGGAGACCCTTTGGTCCCGGTTGGTGGCACCAACCGGGACCAATAGGCATCCACGCGTCAGCATTTCTGTGGCTGGGTTTTTTTTGAAAGGGGGAGGGGGGTTGGGGGTTTTGGGGGGTTAATTTAGGTGTTTCATATATTGTGTTAGCTAGCTATAATTAATAGAGAGAAGTGTCCTCTCTTATGTCTGTGCTTGGTCGACGCTACGTACTATACATACGTATAGAGAGGATTAGACACGCTGGCTAGCTAGTAAGCAAACGAAGGAAACAGAAGATCGTCATGAACATATATGCATACAGAGAGAAGTGATATCGACCACCTCTCCTTCTCCGAGAGATTGGTCGAACAACAAGTTCTCGTATATCTATCTGACACTACCGGCTACATATATAAAATAATTATTTCTTACAAATATAATCATACGGACTCAGGGTCCACATAGAATTCTCCGTCTTCAGGGATCACATGGTCAAGAAAGAATGCCGCCAATTCCTCTTGAATTGCTCGCATGCGAGCTGGTGCTAGGAGTTCATCCCGCTTCCGAAACATCTAATTTGAAGAAGGGGGTCAATACTTATATATATATGAATGAATGAAACTCAACACAAATGATGGTAATAAAATAAAATTGTGAATGTTGTTATTTACGTCCTTCATATTTTTCGTTAGAGTACCCGCGCCGCTCACAGGTCGTGTGGCGGATGGACTCACAGATGTAGTATCCACAGAAATCATTCCCTTGTTCCTACCACAACCACTTTACAAGAAATAGAGGTCAATCAAAAGGATAAGCAAGAATGCTAAATGGTATTGATGAAACTAGCACTTGAATCACTAGGAGATGCGTGGAACATGCTACTATAGTACTTACTTTCGGGTGTCTAAATTCCAGCTCCTTCGGCAGTCCCGGAACTGTTTTGGTGAATTTTCTCCAAACCCTGCCAGACAAAGAAAACAATTACTTGATATCAGGAAATGAACAAAGTTGCTGATATGGTGGATAATGATCGATTTAACTTACTTCTGGAGTATTTGAGTCATGTCTGCATAGTCCTGGGGATCTTTTCATTTAGAGTCTAAGACGGTTACTACTCCCTGCTCAAGCTTAATCTCTAGGAGAATATAGTGGAAACTGCACACACATGCATAACTCATCAATTACATTACTATAACCTTGACTAATATATAAGGGAAACTGAATACGCACAAGACAGTAACACTCACCTGAAGTTGTAAGGAAAGAGTATTATATCTTTGTTATGATTTATTACGAACGATCGTAGAAAGTTGGCCTCGGTAGCTGCGGCATGAAGTTTAACCTCAGTTGCATCTATGAGATATGTGTTAATGAACCCAATATCACCGACTTGTCTTTTCTTCAATTCGACGATCTTCAATCTGCATAATATAGTGAGGATGATTATAAATCCATGCAATGAAAGAGCTAAGCTATATAGAGAAGCTTAATGACAGAAGTAGTACTACTTACAGACAGTAGTAGGCGACCGTTGTTTTATCGAGGGCCAATTGATTGAAAAACTGATAGAACTCCTCAAATGGAACAGGCAACAGATCAATTCCAACGAGGTCATGCTACTTTTTAACTTTCACATACAAAGTACTCCTCCCCCTAGAGTCTCTGCAGATTTTCAAGTACCAATCATGTAATCTTCACATCATCGTTGATAGAGATCTTTCATCTTTGACGAGAGGCTTCCCGTACTCGTATCTTTGTATCTTCACGTCCATGGGTTCATAATGTACTTTGTCAGGCAGGTAATCTGCAAGATTGCTATAACCGGGCACCATCCTCGGATCATTAGCGACGTTGTGGCTAGGCACCTTGAGCGGGGGGCACGATTGCTTCGCTTGTTCGCCGAGCTGGGCAATTTATTTCCCAGCTCGTCGTTCTTTCAGCCTTTGATCACTGACAGTACTTCCCGACCGCTCTGCTTCGGCAAATTCCTTTCCAATAATGCGGTCATAGTTTCCTTTCGGCGGATCAGACTTTGGTGGTTTTGTCAGGGAAGCCAGAGTGCGCTTCACTTTCACTCGATCTACCTTCTCCTCCGGAGGTGAATGTTTCTTTGCTTTCACCCCTTCAAAGAAGTTCCTCACTTCTTCTCGTGCGATCTCGGCGTTCTCTTCCAGGGTCCTCTCATATGGTAACTTCTCTGGAGTCTTCAGAGAAGGACCGAATCTATATGTCCTCCCGCCTCTGGTTGTACTGCTAGACGCCGACCGAGCAGACGTAGCGGTTGTCTTCTTTACTTGCTTAAGAGGCGGAGGAGAAGGACTACGACGCGCCGGAGCAGCTGGAGCGGCGGCAGGTCTCTTCCGCCCTTGTTGACAAGGCGGAGAAGGAGGAGGCTGGCTGCTCGGGCGCGTCGGCGCAGGCGGAGAAGGAGGCGGAGTGCCGCCACGCGCCGGAGAAGGAGCCGGCCGAGGGCCCTGATCGTCACTCGTCGGAGGAGGAGGCGGTGGAGGCGGAGTGCCCTGACTCGCCGGAAGAGGAGGAGGAGGCGGTGGCGTCCAGTTCGGAAGGTTGATGAGCTCCTTCCGCCATAGGCATGGAGTCTTCAGAGCAGACCCCAACCGAGTCTCCCCTTCACCGGTAGAGTGGTCAAGCTGGAGGTCCTCAAATCCCTCCGTTATCTCATCCACCATCACCCTAGCATATCCTTCTGGAATCGGCCGGCAGTGAAAAGTTGCACCGGGTTCAGTAGGATAAACAGAGCCAACAGCCGCCTTGACCTTCAAATTCATCCATTGCGTCATAAGGTGGCAATTTTGAGACTCCGTTATAGCATCCACGGGATAGATGGCAGGAGCCGTCAAGGCATGCTTCGGCTGAAGCAGCTCGGTGGAAGCCATGCTGCTTCTGCGCTGAGATGGCGGGGTAGCTTCGGGGGAGGCTTTGGCAGTACGTTTGCTGCGATTTGCTTCTCGTTCCTCTATCGCGTCTACCCTTGCTTGCAGCGCCTGCATTTGGGTCTGCTGCACTTTTTTCCTCCTCTCATGGGATTTGTAACCGCCTGCGTCCGGAAACCCAACCTTCCACGGAATGGAGCCTAGCGTGCCTCATGTCCGTCCAGGGTGCTCAGGATTCCCAAGGGCCATTGTGAGCTCGTCATTCTCTCTGTCTGGAATGAACGTCCCTTCTAAGCTGCTTCGATATACTGCTTAAGCTTACTGACTGGTATGTCCATTTGATCGTTCATCCAAATGCACTTCCCTATTACAGGGTCTAGGGTTCCGCCAGCCCCGAAGAACTAAGTCCGGAAACGGTCTGGCCAGTTAATTGTCTCTGGTTCGATCCCTTTATGAACCAGACCATTCTCAGTCTTGGACCACTTACGCCGGGCTACGAGGTAGCCACCTGACCCCGTGCGATGGTGAAGCTTCTTCTTTGCAGCATTTTGCTTGTTTGTCGCCGAGATCTTCTGACTCTTTTCCGATGTCTTGTGGGCCACAAATGCGGGCCAGTGATCTCTGATCTTCTCATATCTGCCCTTGAATTCTGGTGTCTCATTATTTTCGACAAACTTATTCAGCTCTTTCTTCCACCTCCTGAATAGTTCTGCCATCGTCTTTAGAGCAAAAGACTTGATTAATTTCTCTTTAACTGGGTTCTCTGGATTATCCTCAGGCGGTAGGGTGAAATTTGACTTCAGCTCAGTCCAAAGATCATTTTTCTGCATATCATTGACATAAGAGACCTCGGGGTCTTCTGTAGCCGGCTTAAACCATTGTTGGATGCTTATCGGGATCTTGTCCCTAACCAGAACCCCGCACTGAGCAACAAATGCGCTCTTTGTCCGGAGGGGTTCAATAGGTTGGCCGTCGGGCGCGATTGCTATGATCTCAAACTTTTCATCCGAGCTCAACTTTTTCTTTGGGCCTCGTCTCTTTACCGAAGTTGTGCTCGATCCGGAGGGCTAGAAAAAAGAACAAAGACTTAATTAATATTTGTACATACCAAAACAATGAATGCATCAATCAGCTAGTCAGCATAGGCTTAACTAATATATATACCTGGCCGGACTCGGTTCGGTCACCGGAGCCGTCATCACAGTCTCCTTCTTGAACCGGCATTGGGTCACCGGAGCCGTCCTCATGTTCTTCTTCTTGCACCGGCATTAGGTCACCGTAGCCAGCTTGTTCACCCTCTCCTTCCAGACCATCGGTTTCGTTGAGAAACAACGAGATGGCATCACTTCCTTCTGCGATTATGTCCCTCAACAACGCTTCTTTTGTTGCTTCGTCTAGGGCGATGTCCATAGTTTCTAAACATATTTACAACATGGCAATTATTATTCAAACATGATAGATGGATATATTAGTGCCAAACGTAGAACTAGCTACCAAATCATAGTAAGCTATCGGGAGGGGGTATATATCGACAACGATGACACTACATCTATGTCCCTCGACGACCCTCGTTCCCGATAAAAAAAAGAGGAAGAAGAAGAAAAAAAGAGGAGAAGAAAGAATAGAGGAGAAGAACCCTCGAACCCTCGACCCCTAGACAACCCTCTTCTTCCTCTCATGTTGGAGAGGATCGCCGAGGGCTCGGGAGGTTGCCTAGTGTCAAAGGATTCAACAAAACCATGTCTTCATCATTAGGTGAAAGTAACATGTGCATGATGGTACGAAGCTCTTCAAAGTTGTTCTGGAACGGAGTCCCAGATAGGATAATTCGCTTTTTGGTACAAAGTTCAGCAAGAGCCTTCCGAATATCGCTATTTGGAAGGCCTTTGCTGAATTCGTACCAAAAGGCGGATTATTCTATCCAGGACTCCATTCTAGAACAACTTTGCAGAACTTCGTACCAACATGCCCTGGCTACTTCCGGCTAATGATGAAGGCATGGATTTCATCAATACTTTGACACTAGGAAACCTCACTCGACCACTCGGCGATCCTCGACCCCTCGAACCCTCGACGACCCTGGAACCCTCGACCCCTAGACGACCCTCTTCTTCCTCTCATGTTCGAGAGGATCGCCGAGGGGTCGGGAGGTTGCCTAGTGTCAAAGGATTCAACAAAACCATGTCTTCATCATTAGGCGAAAGTAACATGTGCATGATGGTACGAAGCTCTTAAGAGTTGTTCTGGAACGGAGTCCCAGATAGGATAATTCGCTTTTTGGTACGGGCTCGGGGCGGCGACGGGATTGGGGCGGCGACGGGGCGGGGCGACGGCGGTGGGCGCGGGGCGACGACGGGCTCGGGGCGACGGCGCGGGGCGACGACGTACCAGCTCGGGGCGGCGACGGGGCAGGGCGGGGTGACGGCGGGCCAGGGCGGGGCGACGGCGGGCCAGGGCGGGGCGACGGCGGGGCGGGGCGACGGTGGCGGGCGTGGGGCGACGACGGGCTCGGGGCAGCGACGACAATGACGAACGGCCTGGGGGCGTCGAGGCGAATGGGAGGCGGTTGGCCAAAATTTCACAAGTGTTGGTTTATATAGCCAGAGCAATGGTCCCGGTTCGTGCTACGACCCGGGACTAATGCTCCCTTTAGTCCCGGTTGGTGCCACGACCCGGGACCAAAGGCCAATTTTCAGCAGCCGAAAGGGCGGGAAGCGAAGGCCATTGGTCCCGGTTGGTGGCACCAACCGGGACTAAAGGGGGGCAATGGTCACCGTTGGTGCCACGAACCGTGACCAATGCCCCCTTTAGTCCCGGTTGGTGCCACCAACCGGGACCAATGGCCTTGTGCTGCCCCGCGCCCAAAAGTTTAGTCCCACATCGCTAGCTGAAGGGCGCCGGCACTGGTTTATAAGCGCTGGTGTGCCTCCCCATTCGAGCTCCTCTCTAATGCAGGCTTTCGGGCCTAAACTTGCTACTGCATGTGGGCCTATTGGGCCTTCTGCGGGCCTGAATCCTGGCCCATGTAGGGTTTCCAGTCGTATTCAGGCCGTGGAGGCCCAGTAGGAGGCATTTTTTTTGGTTTTTTCTTTTTTATTTCTACATTTTTTTGGTTTTTTACTTTTTTATTTCTACTTACAACTAAATACTTACAGTTTTTTAGTGATTTATTTTTGCTTTTAGGTCACAAAAATTATAAACTTTCTGTTAGTGCCATTAGTTTTAAATTTTGAATAGTTTAAATTTGAATTTTTAAAAATTTGTGTGAATCACTAGTTTATGAATAACTTTACTATAAAAATAGAATTTTTTTTCTTCTTTGCTATTTACTTTTTATTTATACTTATAATTAAATACTTATAGTTTGATTTTAGGTCACAAAAATTATATTCTTTTTGCTATTGAAGAATATTATAGTTTTATTTTAGTTGATCATAACATAATATTTTAATTGATGAGGGCCGACGGAGGCGGATACCAAAACCATCGCACTATATAAGATGCAATAATAAATGTAAGAAAATGATACAAGTATCTATCTAAACATACAAGTAAGAATATTTTTCCTTTCAGAAAGAAGATAAGAACAAGAGGCTCACCACGGTGGTGTCGGTGATGAGATCGGCGCGGGTGATCGACGGCGGTGAAGACGGGGACGGGGCATGACGGGCCGCTAAATCTAGACAAATCTCGAGGAAAATGGAGCTTGGAGGTCGAGCTTCGAGAGGAGAAAGCTTAAGTAGTGTGGCTCGGGCATTCTATCGAACACCTCATGTGCATAGGAGGTGACCTAGAGCACCACAAAGCCCTCTCCCCCTCGGCCAGAAAAAACAGAGCACTGTGCTCTGCTCTTGCGCGAGGGGATATATATAGGCACCTCATTGGTCCCGGTTGATGACATGAACCAGGACTAAAGGGAAGCCTTTGGTCCCGGTTCAAGCCACCAACTGGGACCAATGGTGGTGGGCCAGGAGCGAGGCCCATTGGTCCCGGTTCATCCCACCAACCGGGACCAAAAGGTCCAGACGAACCGGGACCAATGGCCCACGTGGCCCGGCCGGCCCCCTGGGCTCACGAACCGGGACCAATGCCCACATTGGTCCCGGTTCTAGACTGAACCGGGACTAATGGGCTGAGCCGGCCTGGACCATAGCCCTGTTTTCTACTAGTGCATCTTGTCTTGTTGTTTGCCTTTGATCTAGGGATCATATGGAGATGCTTAGTAATCATGAATTACCATGTTTAACACATACTTTAATGCCATGCTTTTGTTTGTTATGTTCTTGCACTATATCATCATTGTTTCATGCCTCCAACATGTCAACATGTTAACTCTGCTCATGCACATGCTCTGTTTTTCACTAAGTCATAATATGTGTTATTAAGTTGCTTTTTGCATTGATCATCTTGATTTAATCCTGATGCCTATGAACTTGAACGTTAATGATATTTGAAGCATGTAATATGTAATTTGAGTGCATATCAAGTTTATGCCCATATGTTTCCTATAGCACGTTGTTTCCTTGATTATGAAGTGCTTAGTTGCTATTTTGGGCGGTTTGTGTTTGAAACTTGTATTGAATGTATGTGTTGAACCGTTGCTCCGTTTTGAGCATGTTCTATATGAAACTTGCTTAGTTTTGCATGTAGTTTCATGTTACCTTGTTGCATCCAAGTTTTGGAGTGTTTGTGATGGTGTTTTGCTTGCATTTGCATCAATGCCATGTTTAACTTGTTTTCCTCATATCTTCTAAGCCGTAGCTCCGAATTAAATGAACTTTGTATGTAACATGACTAGAAAACCATATAGATCATCTCGGTGCACTTTAACTTGATGTTTAACAACTTCAACATTGTGTTCTAATCAGATCTGGACCAATTCCAAAATTTGCATATGAGGACTTACCGGAATTGTTATAAGTTGATGTCGTCCTCATTTAAACTTGCTTTGATGTGTTGCTCTTGTATGCATCATCTCTTGGCATGAGTAGCATCATGTAGCCTTGTCATGCATCATACTTGGTTGAGCATCATGTCATGTTAATGTGCTTGTGTGTTTACCTTGTTGTTTGCTTCTTTCCGGTTGTGCTCCTTCTCGATCGTTCATGTTTTATTGCGGTTGTGAGGATTCGTTCGACTACATGGCTTCATCTTCTTCATGGAATCGTTCTTCTTCATAGCGGGATTTCAAGCAAGATGACCGTCACCTTGGATCTCACTACTATCTTTGCTATGCTAGTTGTCGCATTGCTATCGATATGTCGTGCTACCTACCACTTGTGCATCAAGCCTCCCAAATTGCCATGATAGCCTCTAACCTTTTCACTCTTCCTAGCAAACCGTTGTTTGGCTATGTTACCGCTTTGCTTAGCCCCTCTTATAGTGTTGCTATTTGCAGGTGTAGTTGCAAGTTGTTCCATGTTAGGACATGGATATCGTGGGATATCAAAATATCTCTTATTTAATTAATGCATCTATATACTTGGTAAAGGGTGGAAGGCTCGGCCTTATGCCTGGTGTTTTGTTCCACTCTTGCCGCCCTAGTTTCCGTCATACCGGTGTTATGTTCCTTGATTTTGCATCCCTAACACGATGAGAACGAGATACGCACAACTCCTATCAGGCTAGGTCGGTGCATCGGGAGGTCTTGCTGGACTTGTTTTACCATTGTTGAAATGTCTTGTGCACCGGGATTACGAGTCTGGTCGGAGGGTCCAGCGATGGAGGATTGTCTCCGTGGATCATGAGCTTGTCATGGGATAAGTTGGGATACCCCTGCAGGGTTTAAACTTTTGAGAGCCGTGCCCGCGGTTATGTGGCAGATGGGAATTTGTTAATATCCGATTGTAGAGGACTTGAAGTAAACTCATTTAAAATACACCAACCATGTTGCATAACCGTGGCTGTCTCTTTTTAGGGAAGTTCGAGAGAGAACATGGTTGGGTTATTTTTGAGCGTACGTAGTTCAGGATCACTTCTTGATCATTACTAGTTTGCAACCATTTGTGTAGTTTCTCATCTTACTCATGTACTCGTGAGTTAGCCACCATACATTGCTTAGTCGCTTGCTGCAACCTCACCACTTACCCTTCCCTTACCCATAAAGCTTTGCTAGTATTTATACCAATGGTAATGGGATTGCTGAGTCCTCGTGGCTCAGAGATTACTACATCAACAGTTGTAGGTACAGGTAAAGTGATGATCATGACACAAGAGCGATGTTTTGCTTGTGTTGGAGGTCTTCTTCTTCGTCGTCGATCTTAGGTTAGGTTCCTGGTCGGCAGCCTAAGCTAGCAAGGTGGATGTCGTTAGAGCTTTTGTTTATGTTACATCTGTAGGCAGATGTTGTACTCTTGTATGTTGTATTGTTGTATTCTTGTGGCATTGTATGCCTTTTCTATGTATCCCGACTATTATGTAATAGTACGATGTAATGATATCCACACCTTGAAAAAACGTGTCAATATGCAGTTCTATCCTTGGTGGGATCTTCGAGTTCCTTTAGGATAGAGTCGCATATTGGGCGTGACAGAGATGTTCCAGGAGTTGAAGTTAATATTTCAAGCAAATGCCCGAGTTGAGAGATATGAAGTCTCCAACAAGTTCTATAGATGCAAAATGGAGGAGAATAGTTCTGTTAGTGAAAACATACTCAAAACGTCTGGGTATCAAAACCACTTTACTCAGCTGGGAGTTAATCCTCCAGATGATAGTGTTATTGACAGAGTTCTTCAATCACTGCCACCATGCTATGAAGGCTTCATGATGAACTATAATATGCAAGGGATGGATAAGACCATTCCTGTGCTCTTCGCTATGCTTATAGTTGCGGAGGTAGAAATCTAGAAGAAGCATCAAATGTTGATGGTTAACAAGACCAATAGTTCCAACAAAAGGCAAGGGAAAGAAGGGGAACTTCAAGAAGAATGGCAAGCAAGTTGCCAGTCCTGAGAAGAAGCCCAAGTCTGGACCCAAGCCTGAAACTGAGTGCTTCTACTGCAAAGGGACTGGTGATTGGAAGCGTAACTGCCCCAAGTGTTTGGCGGATAAGAAGGATGGCAAAGTGAACAAAGCTATATTTGATATACATGTTATTGATGTGTACCTTACTAATGCTCGTAGTAGCACCTGGGTATTTGATGGTTCGGTTGCTCATATTTGTAACTCGAAACATGGGCTATGGATTAAATGAAGATTGGCTAAGGATGAGATGACGATGCACGTTGGGAATGGTTCCAAGGTCGATGTGATCACCGTCGGCACGCTACCTCTATTTCTACCTTCGGGGTTAGTTTTATACCTGGACAATCGTTATTTGGTGCCAGCGTTAAGCATGAACATTATATCTGGATCTTGTTACATGTGAGACGGTTATTCATTTAAATTAGAGAATAATGGTTGTTCTATTTATATGTGTAATATCTTTTATGATCATGCACCCTTGAAGAGTGGTCTATTTTTATTGAATCGCGATTGTGGTGATACACATATTCATAATATTGATGCCAAAAGATGCAAAGTTGATAATGATAGTGCAACATATTTGTGGCACTGCCATTTTGGTCATATTGGTGTAAACCGCATTTATAAACTCCATGCAGATGGACTTTTGGAATCACTTGATTATGAATCATTTGATACTTGCGAACCATGCCTCATGGGCAAGATGACTAAAACTCCGTTCTCCAAAACAATGGAGCGAGCTAATGACTTATTGGAAATAATACATACCGATGTATGCGGCTGATAAGTGTTGAGGCTCGCGGCGGGTATCATTATTTTCTGACCTTCACGGATGATTTGAGAAGATATGGCTATATCTACTTAATGAAACACAAGTCTGAAACATTTGAAAAGTTCAAAGAATTTCAGAGTGAAGTGTAGAATCATCGTAACAAAAAAATAAAGTTTCTATGATCTGATCGCAAAGGTGAATATTTGAGTTACGAGTTTGGACTTCATTTAAAACAATGTGGAATAGTTTCAGAACTCACGCCACCTAGAACACCACAGCGTAATGCTGTGTCCGAACGTCGTAACCGTACTTTATTAGATATGGTGAGATCTATGATGTCTCTTACCGATTTACCACTATCATTTTGGTGTTATGCATTAGAGACAGCTGCATTCACTTCAAATAGGGCACCGTCTAAATCCATTGAGACGAAACCGTATGAAACGTGGTTTGTCAAGAAACCAAAGTTGTCGTTTCTTAAAGTTTGGGGTTGCGATGCTTATGTGAAAAAGCTTCAGCTTGATAAGCTCGAACCCAAATCAGAGAAGTGTGTCTTCATAGGATACCCCAAAAGAAACTGATGGGTACACTTGTACCACAGATCCGAAGGCAAGATCTTTGTTGGTAAGAATGGATCCTTTCTACAGAAGGACTGTCTTTCGAAAGAAGTGAGTGGGAGGAGAGTAGAACTTGATGAGGTAATTGTACCTTCTCTCGAATGGGTAAGTAGCTCATCACATAAAACCGTTCCAGTGATGCCTACACCAACTAGAGAGGAAGCTAATGATAATGATCATGAAACTTCAGATCAAGTTACTACCGAAACTCGTAGGTCAACCAGAGCACGTTCTGCACCAGAGTGGTACGGTAACCCTATTCTAGAAGTCATGTTACTAGACTATGACGAACCTACGAACTATGAAGAAGCGATGATGAGCCCAGATTCCGATAAATGGCTTGAGGCCATGAAATCTGAGATAGGATTCATGTATGAGAACAAAGTGTGGACTTTGGTTGACTTTCCCAATGATTGGCGAGCATAGAGAATAAATGGATCTTCTAGAAGAAGACTGACGTTGATGGTAATATTACTTTCTACAAAGCTCGACTTGTCGTGAAAAGTTTTCGACAAGTTCAAGGAGTTGACTATGATGAGACTTTCTCACCCGTAGCGATGCTTAAGTCTATCTGAATCATGTTAGCAATTGCCGCATTTTATGATTCTGAAATCTAGCAAATGAACATCAAAATTGCATTCCCTAATGGATTTCTTAAAGAAGATTTGTATATGATGCAACCAGAAGGTTTTGTCAATCCTAAAGGTTCTAACAAAGTGTGCAAGCTCTAGCGATCCATCTATGAACTGGTGCAAGCAACTCGGAGTTGGAATATACGCTTTGATGAGGTGATCAAAGCATATGGTTTTATACAGACTTTCGGAGAAGCCTATATTTACAAGAAAGTGAATGGGAGCTCTGTAGAATTTCTAATATTATATGTGGATGACATATTGTTGATTGGAAATGATGTAGAATTTCTGGATAGCACAAAAGGATACTTGAATAAAAGTTTTTCAATGAAAGACCTCGGTGAAGCTTCTTATATATTGGGCATCAAGATCTATAGAGATAGATCAAGACGCTTAATAGGACTTTCACAAAGCGCATACCTTGATAATGTTTTGAAGAAGTTCAAATGGATCAGTCAAAAAAAAGCCTTCTTGCCTATGTTACAAGGTGTGAAGTTGAGTCAGACTCAATGCCTGACCACTATAGAAGATAGAGAGAAAATGAAAGTCATTCCCTATGCCTCAGCCATAGGTTCTATCATGGATGTTATGTTGTGTACCAGACCAGATCTGTGCCTTGCTATAAGTTTAGCAGGGAGGTACCAAAGTAATCCAGGAGTGGATCACTAGATAGCGGTCAAGAACATCCTCAAGTACCTAAAAAGGACTAAGGATATGTTTCTTGTTTATGGACGTGACAAAGAGCTCGTCGTAAATGGTTACGTCGATGCCAGCTTTGACATTGATCCGGATGACTCTAAGTCAGAAACTGGATACGTATTTATATTGAATGGTGGAGCTGTAAGTTGGTGTAGTTCCAAGCAAAGCATCATGGCAGGATCTACGTGTGAAGCGGAGTACATAGCTACTTCGGAAGCAGCAAATGAAGGAGTCTGGATGAAGGAGTTCATATTCGATCTAGGTGTAATACCTAGTGCATCGAGTCCAATGAAAATCTTTTGTGACAAAGTGGAGCAATTTCCTTAGCGAAGGAATCCATATTTCACAAAAGAACCAAACATATCAAGAGACACTTGATACGTCTCTAATGTATCTATATTTTTTGATTGTTCCATGCTATTATATTATCTGTTTTGGATGTTTAATGGGCTTTAATATGCTCTTTTATATTATTTTTGGGACTAACCTATTAACCGGAGGCCTAGTGCCAGTTTTTGTTTTTTTTCCTATTTTAGAGTTTTGCAGAAAAGGAATACCAAATGGAGTCCAAACGGAATGAAAGCTTCACAAGGATCTTTCTTGGACCGAAAGCAATCCAGAATACTTGGAGTCGAAGTCTGGAACTCCACGAGGAAGCCACAAGGCGGGAGGGCGCGCCCCCACCCTCGTGGGCCCCTTGTAGCTCCACCGACGTACTTCTTTCGCCTATATATACTCTTATACCCTAGAAACATCAGGGGGTCCACGAAACCACTTTTCCACCGCCGCAACCTTATGTACCCGTGAGATCCCATCTTGGGGCCTTTTCCGGTGATCTGCCGGAGGGGGAATCGATCACAAAGGGCTTCTTCATCAACACCATTGCCTCTCCGATGAAGCGTGAGTAGTTTACCACAGACCTTCGGGTCCATAGTTATTATCTAGATGGCTTCTTCTCTCTCTTTAATTCTCAATACAAAGTTCTCCTCGATGTTATTGGAGATCTATTCGATGTAATACTCTTTTGCGGTGTGTTTGCCGAGATCCGATGAATTGTGGATTTATGAACAAGATTATCTGTGAATATTATTTGGTTCTTCTCCGAATTCTTATCTGCATGATTTGATATCTTTGCAAGTCTCTTCGAATTATCAGCTTAGTTTGGCCTACTAGATTGATCTTTCTTGCAATGGAAGAAGTGCTTAGCTTTGGGTTCAATTTTGCAGTGTCCTTTCCCAGTGACAGTTGGGGCAGCAAGGCACGTATTGTATTTTTTCCATCGAGCATAAAAAGATGGGTTTTATACCATATTGCTTGAGTTTATCCCTCTACATCATGTCATCTTGCTTAATGCGTTACTCCGTTCTTATGAACTTAATACTCTAGATGCATGCTGGATAGCGGTCGATGTGTGGAGTAATAGTAGTAGATGCATAATCGTTTCGGTCTAGTTGACACGGACGTGATGCCTATATTCATGATCATTGCCTTAGATATCTTCATAACTATGCGCTTTTCTATCAATTGCTCGGCAGTAATTTGTTCACCCACCGTAATACATTCTATCTTGAGAGAAGCCACTAGTGAAACCTATGGCCCCCGGGTCTCTTTCCTATTATATTGAATCCCTTTTATTTACATCTCATCTCGTTTATTATTTTGCAACCTTTACTTTCCAATATATACAACAAAAATACAAAAAATATTTACTTTACTATCTCTATTAGATCTCACTTTTGCGAGTGACCATGAAGGGATTGACAACCCCTTTATCACATTGGTTGCATGGTTCTTGATTGTTTGTGCAGGTACTACGTGACTTGTGCGTTGTCTCCTACTAGATTGATACCGTGGTTCTCAAAACTGAGGGAAATACTTACGCTACTTTGCTTCATCACATTTCCTCTTCAAGGGAAAACCAATGCATGCTCAAGAGGTAGCAACACTTCAACTCCATCCATGATCAAGTCAAGAAAGGAGACATAGAGATTTGCAAAATACACACGAATCTGAATGTGGCAGACCCGTTGACTAAGCCTCTTCCACGAGCAAAACATGATCAATGATACGTCTCCAACGTATCTATAATTTTTGATTGTTCCATGCTATTATATTATTTGTTTTGGATGTTTAATGGGATTTAATATACCTTTTATATTATTTTTGGGACTAACCTACTAACCAAAGGCCCAGTGCAAATTACTATTTTTTGCCTATTTCAGTGTTTCACAGAAAAGGAATATCAAACGGAATCCAAACGGAATGAAACCTTCGGGAGAGTTATTTTTGGACCAAACGCAATCCAGGAGACTTGGAGTGGACGTCAAGGAAGCAACGAGGCAGCCACGAGGTAGGAGGGCACGCCCAGGGGGGTAGGCGCGCCACCTACCCCCGTGGGCCCCTCGTGGATCTGCTGACCTACTTCTTTCACCTATATATACTCATATACCCCGAAAACATCCAAGAGCACCACGAAACCTTATTTCCACCGCTGCAACCTTCTGTACCCATGAGATCCCATCTTGGGGCCTTTTCCGGCGCTCCGCCGGAGGGGGAATCGATAACAGAGGGTTTCTACATCAACACCATGGGCTCTCCGATGATGTGTGAGTAGTTTACCACACACCTTCGGGTCCATAGTTATTAGCAAGATGGCTTCTTCTCTCTCTTTGGATCTCAATACAAAGTTCTCCTGGATTCTCTTGGAGATCTATTTGATGTAATTCTTTTTGTGGTGTGTTTGTCTAGATCCAATGAATTGTGGCTTTATGATCAAGATTAGTCTATGAATAATATTTGATTCTTCTCTGAATTCTTTTATGCATGATTTAATATCTTTTCAAGTCTCTTCGAGTTATCAGTTTGGTTTGGCCTACTAGATTGATCTTTCTTGCAATGGGAGAAGTTCTTAGCTTTGGGTTCAATCTTGTGGTGTCCTTTCCTAGTGATAGCAGGGGAAGCAAGGCACGTATTGTATTGTTGCCATCGAGGATAAAAAGATGGGGGTTTATATCATATTGCTTGAGTTTATCCCTCTACATCATGTCATCTGCCTAATGCGTTACTCTGTTCTTATGAACTTAATACTCTAGATGCATGCTGGATACCGGTCAATGTGTGGAGTAATAGTAGTAGATGCAGATTCGTTTCGGTCTACTTGTCACGGACGTGATGCCTATATACATGATCATGCCTAGATATTCTCATAACTATGCGCTTTTCTATCAATTGCTCGACAGTAATTTGTTCACCCACCGTAGAATTTGCTATCTTGAGAGAAGCCACTAGTGAATCCTATGGCCCCCGAGTCTATCTTCCATCATATTATTTTCCTATCTACTTGCTATTTCTGCCGCCTTTTTATTTTGCAAAGTTTATTTTCCAATCTATACAACAAAATACAAAAAATATTTATCTTATTATCTTTATCAGATCTCACTTTCACAAGTGGCCGTGAAGGGATTGACAACCCCTTTATAGTGTTGGTTGCAAGGTTCTTGATTGTTTGTGCAGGTACGAGGGACTTGCGTGTAATCTCCTACTAGATTGATACCTTGGTTCTCAAAAACTGAGGGATATACTTACGCTACTTTGCTGCATCACCCTTTCCTCTTCAAGGTAAAACCAATGCATGCTCAAGAGGTAGTGATGGAGTCCTGGATTAGGGGGTGTTCGGATAGCCGAACTATACCTTCAGCCGGATTCCTGGACTATGAAGATACAAGACTGAAGACTCCGTCCCGTGTCCGGAAGGGACTTTCCTTGGCGTGGAAGGCAAGCTCGGCGATACGGATGTTCATATCTCCTACCATTGTAACCAACTTTATGTAACCCTAACCCTCTCCGGTGTCTATATAAACCGGAGGGTTTTAGTCCGTAGGACAACATACACATCAACAATCATACCATAGGCTAGCTTCTAGGGTTTAGCCTCTCTGATCTCGTGGTAGATCAACTCTTGTAATACCCATATCATCAATATTAATCAAACAGGACGTAGGGTTTTACCTCCATCAAGAGGGCCTGAACCTGGGTAAAACTTCGTGTCCCCTGCCTCCTGTTACCATCCGGCCTAGACGCACAGTTTGGGACCCCCTACCCGAGATCCACCGGTTTTGACACCGACATTGGTGCTTTCATTGAGAGTTCCTCTGTGCCGTCACCGTCAGGCCCAATGGCTCCTACGATCATCAATGACGATGCAGTCCAGGGTGAGACCTTCCTCCCCGGACAGATCTTCGCCTTTGGCGGCTTCGCACTACGGGCCGATTCACTTGGCCATCTAGAGCAGATCGAAAGCTACGCCCCTGGCCGTCAGGTTAGATTCGGAAGTTTAAACTACACGACCGACATCCATGGGGACTTGATCTTTGACGGATTCGAACCACTGCCGAGCGCGCCGCACTGTCACGACGAGCATGATCTAGCTCTGCCGCCGAACAATGCCCTGGAGGCCGCACCCGCATCGGCTCCGACCGCTAGTTCGGAGCCGACCACGCCGATCGAGGATAGGCGGTTGGACGCCACCTCGGGGCTGTGATCCCAACGGCGGTTGGACCAAACACCAGCCCCGTACTCTGCAAGATTCGTGACTCCATGGAGCCAGATTCTTCTCCGAACTCCGAACCCTCCGTGCCTCTGCCGAGCGAATCCGATGGGGCGTCGATCATGGAGTTCACGGTCGCGGACGTCTTTCAGCACTCGCCTTTCGGCAATATCCTAAACTCACTGAAGTCTCTCTCTTTATCGGGAGAGCCCTGGCCAGACTACGGTCAGCAAGGTTGGGATTCGGACGATGAAGAAATTCAAAGCCCACCCACCACCCACTTGGTAGCCACTGTCGAAGATTTAACCGACAAGCTCGACTTCAACTTTGACGACATTGACGGTATGGACGCCGATGGAGGAGACGATGAAGAACCAGCGCCTATCGAGCCCTGGAACGCCACCTCGTCATATGACGTATACATGGTGGACGCACCCAAAGATGACGACGAGGAGCGGAAGGACGCACGAAAGGATTGTTACCTCGAAAAGCAGTCAAAGCGGCGACGCAAGCGCCGCCCCAAATACTGCCTCGACAGAAATAGCGATCACACTGATCCAGCGCTAGAGCAGGGCGAACCACTACCAGACAATGGCAATCCAGATAATCAAACCGAACAAACAAATCCTATCAATGATAATGGTCCGGACGACATAACGCCGGACATGCACTCGGAGCAGAAGAATGCCCGTAAAAGGCTCGTTGCCACCGCAAGGAGCCTCAAAAAGCAGAAGCGGAGGCTCAAGGCCGCGCAAAACACGCTCCAATTCAGATGGAGCAAAATACTCAACACTGTAGCAAGGTACGGTGACAATCGCCCCTCCAAGAGCTACCCAAAGCAGAAGCTGCTACCCGAATTCGATGAGGAGGCCTCAGACCCCCCACAACTAAATATCAAAGCAGCCACCTGGTCGGATAGACGACCCCTCTACCAACACAGAACAACATTCAACATCGCTCACAATACAACACGCGACCCATGCGAGGGCTCGCACCCAAAGGATGGTGCAACAAGATCCATCTATGGACCACGCAAGCGTGCCCCAGCATAGAATGCAACACAACAAACATCCGAACAACGCGGCACCTCTAGCTACAGGGGTGCCGCACACCCCCTATGTTTCACCAATGAGGTGCTGGACCATGAATTTCCAGAGGGATTCAAGGTCGTAAACATAGAGGCATATGACGGAACAACAGACCCTGGGGTCTGGATTGAGGACTATATCCTTCATATCCATATGGCTCGAGAGGATGATCTCCATGCCATCAAGTACTTACCTCTCAAACTCAAAGGGCCAGCCCATCACTAGCTCAAAGGCCTCCCCGAATGCTCCATTGGAAGTTGGGAAGAGCTCGAAGATGCCTTTCGGGAAAACTTTCAAGGGACTTATGTCCGACCTCCGGATGCGGACGACCTGAGTCACATAACTCAACAGCCCATAGAATCAACCCGAAAGCTTTGGAATAGGTTTCTTACTAAAAAGAACTAGATTGTCGACTGTCCGGACACCGAAGCCTTAGCGGCTTTCAAGCACAGCGTCCGCGACGAATGGCTCGCCAGACACCTCGGCCAAAACAGGCCGAGAACGATGGCTGCATTAACAAACCTCATGACCCGCTTTTGCGCGACTGAGGATAGCTGGCTAGCCAGATGCAGCACCAGCGACCCCAGTACATCTGAAGTTAGAGATGGAAACGGGAAATCACGGCGCAACAGCAATAACAAACGCCGGAATAAAGAAGACAACACGAAGGGCACGGCAGTAAATGCCGGATTCAAAGTCCCTCGGCCAAACCAAAAGCCGCCCTCCAAAGGCACCAGGGATGAACTGCCCAGCCTCAACAAAATTCTGGACCAAGTATGTCAGATCCATAGTACCCCTAGCAAACCTGCTAATCATACCCACAGAGAATGTTGGGTCTTCAAGCAGTCTGGCAAGCTTAACGCCATACACAAGGGGAAGGATACACCAAGTGAAGACGAGGACGAACCTCCCACGCAAGACAAGGGGGAACAAAAGAAATTTCCACCCGAAGTCAAAACAGTAAACGTGTTACACATGATCAAGAGAAAAAACAATGCGGCACTCCTAGAAAAATATACCAAAATGCCTATCCCCGCGAAGTCCCGCCACTGGTCGTCTCAACCAATCACCTTCGACCATCGTGATTACTCCTCAAGTATTCGGCCCGCAGGATGGGATGCCCTGGTATTAGACCCAGTAATTGGCGGATACCACTTCACACGAGTCTTGATGGATGGCGGCAGTAGCCTAAACCTAATATACCAGGATACAATCCGCGGGATGGGGCTAGACCCAACATAATTTCTCCATAGCAATACTACCTTTAAAGGAGTAACGCCAGGCCCAGGGGCTCGTTGTACGGGCTCCCTCCTACTACAAGTTATATTCGGCTCCCCCGATAACTTCCGTCGAGAGCTTTTAACTTTCCACATCGCTCCGTTTCAAAGTGGCTATCAAGAACTACTCGGACGCGAAGTATCAAGCGTCCCTAACATTCAAGATGCCCGGTCCACGTGGCATCATTTCAGTGCACGGAAGAATCAAGCGATCTGTGCACGCTGAAGAGAGTGAGGCTGCCTTGGCAGCCGCACACTAATGGCGCCCGGACCATCAAGAGCATCCAATGGGTCGTCAAGACCTCAGACACAACAAATCAAGTCCGGCGCCACTACTCATATCGAATAAATGGCCACACCCCTATCTTTCAAAAGTACAAGGGGCTCAACGCACGCAGACGAGTGGCGATTTCTTCTTATCTTGAATTATACGTGGTTTCTTTCGAAAACTATCCTTTTACACGACAACCTTTTTTACCTAAATTCCTCTCTTTTACAGATGATCATCGTGCTACACCCGTCCAGGATACGGCACAACGGAGACAAAGGCGCAGACGTGCAGGAGGGACCCGCCCCAAGGATTCTTTTTAGATTAAGACCCTGTGTAAACATTTTTTACTATCTCTTGTTGATACATATCCACCGTTGAGAAGGATGCTGACGTCTTGGCATGCGGCCACGCCAGAACACTGCATGTACCTGGACACAAGGGGCTTCTTACAAAGGCCATTCTTCAGGCCCGGTTTATACCACAAAGACCGAATACCTTAGGGAGTGTTCGGCGTCGCGAGTTTGGCCCTATATGCATCAGCTCCGAATCATTGTCTTTGGTCAAATGTTGGGTTTGCCCGGCTCCTGTGTTTTGGTGCCTTATGTTCCGCTTTACCGGCTAAGGTAGCACCAGGAGAACTACTGCGATTGTGCCCTGGTTCATCCGGACAAGCACCTCAGTAGAGAAAGCCGAAAACTAACTATCAGGATCTAGTGTGAGACTGGTCAACCACTCGATGACCCCTGGGAATGTTAGAATTCCTCCACCTTAATGAAGGGCCGCTTTCCAGCCAGGCATATACGCACCCCGGGATCGGGAGAGTGCTGAGCCACCAGGGGCTATCTAGTAGCCCCACTGTCAAACTCCTATGGCTAAGTGAAAGTGTTAAAGCATTATAATCCGGTTGCCTCGCTCGCTCCTCTATCACCTCCTTAATAGGACCAAGACGTTGGGTTAAGTGTGAACGCGTGTTTCTGCGAACACCTCCACATTATATGCATGGGGGTTGAAGCCGATGACTACAATCTTTCAGGATATACACATGTATACATAAACGGCCGCCCATGAGGCATCACATTACTTTCAGGCAAAAGTATAAAAGTAGCCTTATAAAAATTTATAAAAGCATTTCGCTTACAATGAGATTACATGTCACTCAAACATAATATTTTTTGAGCACTGGGTCTCTATCAAATGAGCACCCTCAAGAACTTCCTCAAAGTAGTGCTCAGCAGCCCTTCGACCTATGGCCGAATCCTGCATTGCAATAGTGGTAGCATCCATCTCTGCCCAGTATGCTTTAGCACGGGCAAAGGCCATCCGTGCGCCTTCTATGCACGCCGACCTCTTCATCGCATTTATGCACGGCACCACATCGAGGACCTGCTGCACCAAGCTGAAATAGCTGCTCGGTTTTGACCTTCCCGACCATAGCTGATCCACAACAGACCTCATGGAGAGTCCGCACAACCTATTTAGTTCGGCCCATTCGGCTAATTGGTCCGTCAACGAAAGCGGACGCTTGGGAGAAAGGAACTGCTTCCAAAACAGCTGGTCTACTTCACGGTCCGTCTGACTCTGGAAGTACTTGGCCGCATCGGCAACGCTCGCCGCCAAATCCATATACGCATCCTCCAAACTCCACAGCCGATCCAGAGGGGTATACCGTGGATCTCCGTACTTCCTCTGCAGCATAAAGGACTTCCCGGCTACAATATCCCCGGCTTCCCGCAGCTCCTTCTTTGCCCTCATAGCAGAGCAGAGGTCTTTTCCCGTTGCAGCAGCCTTCTCAAGGTCCGATGCCTTCGCCTGGTTTTCCTTTTCAAGAGCCCGGCAACGGTTTACGGCAGCTTTAAATTCTACGGCCATATTGGCCATCTTATCCCGGCTCTCGCCATGTGCGGCCTTCTCGGCTCGCAACTCCTCGGCCGCCTTCAAAGCAGCCACATTACCCAATCTTGCTTGTTCCTTGGCTCGGGCAAGTTCCGCCTGCAAGGCTTCCACAGTGGCAGCTCCATCTGCAGTCATAACATGTTAAAAACACTGGCATCATACTCTTCCTATGTGGCGTTTACCAGACAAGGATACTTACCCTGCGCCTCGTCAAGCCTTTTTTTAACAAGCTCGATGTCGGCATCTGCCGCATCCAACTTCCGTTCTAAACGGGCAAACTGGCTATTCCGACTGGCCACCGGAGCTTCCATCTCCTGCACATAGAGGCAGTATGGTTATTACCTAGGAATATGATCCTCCGTTCGTCATTGTTTCCGACGACAACCAGAGTCTCAGGGGCTACTATCTACACAGGGCACACCTAGCATGTGCAGGACTATTACACATTCCTTTTGCATACCTCAAAGCCTATCAGTAGACTCATAAAAGTTTCATGCAATCCGCTTTCGGCGGACGTTATCCTCTCCATCACCATATTCATCAGCACACGATGATCATCTAAGATGGCCGCTCGCCCCACCAACTCCCTCAGAATGTCCGATCACACACTAGATGGTGCCGGACTCTTTTGTCTGCTCTCTTCGGGAGCCGGACACTGGGAGCCTCGGTGGTCAATAGGATTACCTTCTGGCCTCACCGGACTCGGAGAGGCCCTCCGCGACGACACTTCAGGGTCGCCCGCTTCCGGAGCGGAGGAGTCCGGAGGAGGCGTCTCGCTCTCCATCATCTCTGGAAGAAGATCCCCCGAAGACGAGCTCATTTGAGAGGGGCTAAGGCCGGAACTGCACAAATGTATGTGGTGGTTATTTTCTCGGAAGAAAAGGATGGCATATCTGTACTATTAAAGTTTTCGGGTCACTTACGACTCCCGGGAGAATTGATCCCCCCGCGGACTTTGTGCGGCAGCAGCGCCCCCCAAGGTAGGGCCCCCGATGGAAGATTTCTTCTCATGTTTGGGAGCTTCGGCTTCTGAATTCCCGGGCGCAGTCCTTTTCCTCTTCCGGTCGTCTTCCTTCACGGAGATGCTCGCTCCCTTGGTTAGAATAGGCAGCGTTGATGCCCGCGTCCGCCCGCATTATCCTCCACAGTATCTTCCCTCAAGGCATCCGGGCAAGGTGCGGTCTGGAGCATCTTTTCCAATACCGGATTCTCCAAACCCTCAGGGAGGGGGGCCAAACACCGAATCAACTAGCCAGTCGTGGTAAAAAAACTCTCAAAAATAACTTCGTAACGAAGGAAAGAGAATATGTTCGGCCGGAAGATTCCTTGCCTGTTCGGTGACACGGTTACTACTCAGCCCACGTCCTCGGTGATTTTCGGACACTCTACTTGAGGTCCGAAGAATGACTTATACATATCCTCGTGTGTCAGGCCGAGAAAATTTTGAATGACACGCGGACCCTCGGGATTGAACTCCCACAAGCGAAGGGGCCGACGTTTGCAAGGCTGGACTTGACGAACCAGCATAACTTGTATTACCGCAACCAAACTGAGATCTTCGTTGAAGAAATCTCGAATACGGCTTTGCAGCATAGGCACGTCCTTGGTTGGACTCTAGCTTAGTCCTCTGCTGATCCATGACATCAGTCGTGGTGGAGGGCCCGAGCGAAAAACAGGGGCAGCCGCCCACTTGGCACTTCTAGGAGCCGTGATGTAGAACCACTCCTGTTGCCACAATGCAGACACCTCTGGGATGGAACCTTTGGGCCATGGAACTCCCGTCATCTTGTGTATTGAGGCTCCTCCACACTCTGCATGTTGCCCTTCGATCATCTTCGGCTTTACTTCAAAGGTCTTGAGCCATAAGACAAAGTGGGGGGTAAGCCGGAGGAAGGCCTCGCATATGACAACAAAAGTCGTGATATGCAGGAAGGAGTCCGGAGCTAGATCATGGAAATCTAGCCCGTAATAAAACATCAAGCCCCTGACGAAAGGATCCAGAGAAAAACTAGACCTTAGAGGAAGTGGGAGACAAACACGACGCTCTCATTGGGTTTGGGAGAGGGGACGGCCTGCCCTCAGTGAGGCAGCTGATGCGACATCTCGGCGGTCAGATACCTGGCCTCCCTCAACTTTTTAATGTCTTCTTCCGTGACGGAGGAGGGCATCCATCGGCCTTGAAGGCTGGATCCGGACATGACTGAAGGTTCGGAGCACCTGACCTGAGCTTTGGGCGACTGAGCTTGAGGGGGGGAAGGATTCGATTGTGCACGGGAGGGAAAAGGTAAAAGATTTGTCCCTTTATAAAGAGGGTGGATATCAAGCGTCCTCCCCGTGTCCGTTTGGACTTGCCTATGATCTAGGAGTCCTAGAAGTGGTTGGGATACCCATGCCCGCATTGATGAGAATCCCGTAATAAGGGGACATGATCTATGCTTTAACAAGACGTGCCAAGGAAACCACCTCGCATACCATGCTGAGGTGGGTAATTAAACGACTCGGATAAAGGCTCGTCCGTGGTGTGTCGCACCACGGAATACGTCGGCAGATTAGATTTGTGCAAATATTTTTCTCTCTATGGCAGCATGTGGAAACTTATTTTGCAGAGCCGGACACTATCTTTGTGTTTAAGATCATCTACGGAGTACTTGGAGGAGGAACCCGCCTTGCAATGCTGAAGACAATTTGCGCGCCGGACCCATCGTCATTGAAGCCTGGTTCAGGGGCTACTGAGGGAGTCCTGGATTAGGGGGTGTTCGGATAGCCGAACTATACCTTCAGCCAGACTCCTGGACTATGAAGATACAAGATTGAAGACTCCGTCCCGTGTCCGGAAGGGACTTTCCTTGGCATGGAAGGCAAGCTTGGCGATACGGATGTTCAGATCTCCTACCATTGTAACCGACTTTATGTAACCCTAACCCTCTCCGGTGTCTATATAAACCAGAGGGTTTTAGTCCGTAGGACAACATACACATCAACAATCAGACCATAGGCTAGCTTCTAGGGTTTAGCCTCTCTGATCTTGTGGTAGATCAACTCTTGTAATACCCATATCATCAATATTAATCAAGTAGGACGTAGGGTTTTACCTCCATCGAGAGGGCCCAAACCTGGGTAAAACTTCGTGTCCCCTGCCTCCTATTACCATTCGGCCTAGACGTACAATTCGGGACCCCCTACCCGAGATCCGCTGGTTTTGACACCGACAGGTAGCAAGAAGGATTTCTGGCGCCATTGCCGGGGAGGTTGCACCAAGTAAATCAAGATTTGATCTGCCAACAACTTGCCATTTCTGGCGTCATTGCCGGGGGGATAAACGCACAAGTGAATACATACCAAGTACCCGTCACAAACTCTTATCCCTCGCATTACATTATTTTCCATTTGCCTCTCATTTTCCTCTCCCCCACTTCACCTTTGTCGTTTAATTCACCCTCTTCCGTTCGTCCTTCTGTTTGCTCGTGTTTCCATGTGCCTTCAATTAGCTTGCATCTTCGCTTTCTAAATATGTATTGTTATGGATCCTCATCCTCGCGCTAATATTTTTTAAATATCCAATTATGATGAACCAATTGCTAGTGAGTTGAGTGCACTAGATCATCTTTATGGAGTTTTGCATGAAATCCGTGAATCTGAAAGTTGTGATGAAGTGCTTTATAAAGTGATTCATGATAGATCTTTGAATAAAAAACATGATTGCAATAATTTTATTATAAATTCTATTGATGTAAATTGTGCTAATAATATGCAAAACCCTAACCTTGGGGATGCTAGTTTTGCTATGTCATCTACTTGTTGCAATGATCATGATTGGGGTGATTCTTCTTACAATCTTGAAAATTTATTTAAGCCCCATGATGAATATGAGATTGATAATAATGTTTGCAATAATATTGAAAGTGGGTTTGGAAGAGTGTCTGTGACGCCCGGATAATTATGCTACAGTAATCCTCTACTAATGGTGCCAAGTCATCACAATTAATTTTTGCTAATCATCACTTTGTTCCAAACTGATCTCAAATTCAAGTTTAAAAGATAAGTCAAATTATTATTTCTTCAAACTATAAAACTAAAATGTTCGAATTTTGGTATAAAATACCATAATCAACTGTCAGTTGTAAAGTGGTCAAACAGCTACCAAAATAGCCATTTGACATACCATTTAATTTCTAGGAAAATGTAAAGTGGTCAAACAACTACCAAAATAGCCATTTCAGAATAAACAAATGTTTATGTGTTTCCAAACCACTTGAAACTTTGTGGGCCTATCCAAAATAATGACGACTATTTATATAACAATTTTCATATTTTACATAATGCTTTTGCTATTAAAATTAAATAGAAAGCGGTAACTCAATTTTAAAAAAAATAAACAATAGTAAAAGGGTAAATCCTAGGTACTGTGCACTGTAGCCCAATGCTACAGTCCACAGCCCAGCCCACGTAGCCGCCATCTTCAACCTCCTGTTCACTCCATCGCGGTGGACGCCGCTCCCGCGTCCATGGCGCGGATGGCCACACGTCGGCCATCCTACGGCCTCCCCGACGTCGTGGGTGCCTACTAGACCGCTCTCGCGGCCCCTCTGCGAACCCTAGCCACGCAATTCCCTTTCTCTTGCTCTCTCGCTCTCTACTAGAGGTCGCGCCCGAGACTCTCGTCAGCGCCGCGTCATCGTTGCCGTGCTCCGGGGCATCCCCGAGGTGCTACAAGGTGGCCAGGATCCTCCCTGACCTTGTCTCCTTCACCTATGCATCTGGATCGAAGCCAAAAGGCCATATATGTTCTGCATCGAGCTGCCATCCCCACCACGGTCGCCGTGGCCATCGCCGTCGATCTCCACCACCGGCACCTCCCTGACCTTCCCGGAGCTCGCATACGTTCTCCCCGGTGAGCCCTTCTCCGGATCCCCCTTCCTCCGCCTCGATTAGGTCACCGTTTTCCGTCCATGAGCACATCCGAGCTCGCGTCACGTGTACACATACGTGTACTGGCTTAAGCGCGTGTGTGAGCTGCTGCTGCTTAACTATCGTCTCCTGCTGAAGCACGCCCGCCCTGGCCTCGCCTCTGCCTGCCGTTGCTCGCCGGCCATCGCCCACGGCCGCGTAGCGCGCCCCTGCTGCTCCTTGCGATGCGTTGTTTCGCATACCACTACTCTGCTTTGCTTGCTGCTGCTATCACTGCACTGCTGCTCTGTTTGCTGCTGCTCATGGCCGCTGCTACTTCCTTCCTTGTGCTGCTGTCGCTGTTGGCCATGGCCGCCGTGGCTTGTGCCTCGTGCGTGCTAGCCATGGCAAGCACAGCCAAGGCCTGGGTGTGCCGCTGCCAATGGTCGACCCAATTAGTAGGTCTAATTAGTTTAGGCTAAATTAGGTGTTAATTAGTCTAAGGCTATTACAACTAGACCCAACTAATTAATCTAATTAACTAGAATAGCTTAGTTGTTGTCTATGATGTGTGGCTCCCACCTCTAATTAAGCTAGATTAATTAATCTGTTAAACTAAGACAATGATAATTAGGCCCCACTATCACTATTAATTAGTGGACCAGTCAAAGTTGACTGGGTCAACTGAGCCCTCCAGCCCCACATGTCATGCACATGCACACATTTCTGGGTACACTCCTGTGTCCACATAACCATTTTTTTAATTCGGGTTAAATTTAATTCCAGGATTTCAGAAATGTTTAAAACTTCATAAAATCATATAAAATAAACTATAATTTGGATGAAAATACTTTGTACATGAAAGTTGCTCAGAACGACGAGACGAATCCAAATTCATAGTCCATTCGTTCACTACACGTCCCTAGAATAGTGAACTTGCAACTTTTCCCCTCTGGTTCATCTGTCCAAAAACGCGAAACACCGGGAATGCTTTCCCAGATATTTTTCCCCTTCGCCGGTATCGCCTACTACCGCGTTAGGGCACCCCCTAGCACCGCGTATTGGCACGTTATGCTTTGTGATGCTTTGACTGCTCTATTATTTATTGTGTTCTCTCTCCATTACTTCTTTTCGGTAAACCCCGAGATTGTCGGCGACCCCCAGTTTGACTACGGTGTCGAGGACCCCTTCTTCTTGCCAGAGCAACCAGGCAAGCCCCCCTTGATCAACCCGATATCACCTATTCTTCTCTCTACTGCTTGCATTAGAGTAGTGTAGCATGTTACTATTTCCGGTTAATCCTATTATGTTGCATAGCCTATCATTGTTGCTACAGTTGTTGATACCTTACCTGCAATCCTAAATGCTTAGTATAGGATGCTAGTTTATCATCAGTGGCCCTACATTCTTGTCCTCCTGCCATGCTATACTATCGGGTCGTGATCACTCGGGAGGTGATCACGGGTATATACTTACTTACATACATACATACATACATACATACATACTATACAGGTGATGACTAAAGTCGGGTCGGCTCGTAGGGTACCCGCATGTGATTTCGATGTGGGGGCTGAAGGGGCAGATGGTTCCATCCAGGTAGTGGTGGGCCTGGGTTCCCGACGGCCCCCGACTGTTGATACGTCTCCAACGTATCTACTTTTCCAAACACTTTTGCCCTTGTTTTGGACTCTAACTTGCATCATTTGAATGGAACTAACCCGGACTGACGATGTTTTCAGCAGAATTGCCATGGTGTTATTTATGTGCAGGAGCAAACGTTCTCGGAATGACCTGAAACCTCACGGAGCCACTTTTCAGAAAATAAGAAAAATACCTGCAAAAGATGAAGACCAGGGGGCCCACCACCTTGCCACGAGGGTGGGGGGCTCGCCCCCTACCTTGTGGGCCCCTTGTTGCCTCTCCGACTCCAACTCCACCTCCATATATTGAGTTTTGGGGAGAAAAAAAATCAGAGAGAAGAAATCATCGCGTTTTATGATACAGAGCCGCCGCCAAGCCCAAAAACCTCTCGGGAGGGCTTATCTGGAGTCCGTTCGGGGCTCCGAAGATCTGAACCTATTATGTTTTCATCAATATATGAGTGTTCTTCATCCTATCTTGCAAGTCTATAGTCACCTATTATGTGTTATGATTCGTTAACCCCGAAGTGACAATAATCGTGTTACTTACCGGTGATGACCGTAGTTTGAGGAGTTCATGTATTCACTATGTGTTAATGCTTTGTTCTGGTTCTCTATTAAAAGGCAGCCTTAACATCCCTAAGTTTCCGTAAGGACCCCGCTGCCACGGGAGGATGTCATGCAAGTTCTTTTCCATAAGCACGTATGACTATGTTCGGAATACATGCCTACATTATATCAATGAACTGGAGCTAGTTCTGTGTCACCCTAGGTTATGACTGTTACATGATGAACCACATCCCGCATAATTCTCCATTACCGATCCATTGCCTACGAGCTTTCCATATATTGTTCTTTGCTTATTTACTTTTCCGTTGCTATTGCTATCATCACTACAAAATACCAAAAACAATACTTTTACTATTGTTACCTTTTGCTACCGTTATCACCACTATCATATTACTTTGCTACTAAACACTTTGCTGCAGATATTAAGTTTCTAGGTGTGGTTGAATTGACAACTCAGCTGCTAATACTTGAGAATATTCTTTGGCTCCCCTTGTGTCGAATCAATAAATTTGGGTTGAATACTCTACCCTCGAAAACTGTTGCGATCCCCTATACTTGTGGGTTATCAAGACTATTTTCTGGCACCGTTGCTTGGAAGCATAGCTCTATTCTTTGAGTCACTTGGGATATATATCTGCTTATCATTATGAAGAACTTGAGAGATCCAAAAACCAAGATCTATCCCTCAACTACGAGGGGAGGTAAGGAACTGCCATCTAGCTCTACACTTGATTCACCTTCTGTTTTGAGTAAGCTTGCGACACCTACACCTGCTTCTGCTATTCGTTCTGATATTGATGATGCCTCTTCTGCTATGCATGATACTTATGATGAAACTACCTCTATGCCTGATACTACTATGCCACTTAGTGCTTTTCTTGATGAACAACTTGCTAGGGCTAGAGAAATTGAAAATACTGAATCTGATGATACTGATGAAAGTGATGATGAAGAACCACTTGCAATTCCTAAGGGTTATGTTTTTGATCAAGATGCTTCTTTAGCTATTTTAGCTTGCAGAAATAGAACTGAACTTAAAATATTATTAGCTAAATGGAGTAAGCAATCTCTAATGCTAGAATGAAACCTGAGCCTGCTTTTGCTACTTCACCTATCTTTGTTACTGATAAGGATCATGAATTCTCTATTGATCCTGATATAATTACTTTGGTTGAATCTGATCCTTTTCATGGTTATGAATCTGAAACTGTTGTGACACATCTTACTAAATTGAATGATGTAGCTACCATGTTCACTAAATATGAGAGAACTCGCTACTTTTATATCCTTAAAATATTTCTGTTTTCATTAAAGGGTGATGCTAAGATATGGTTTAATTCTCTTGATCCTGGTTGTGTGCATAGTCCCCAGAATATGATTTATTACTTCTCTGCCAAATATTTCCCTGCTCATAAGAAACAAGCTGCTTTAAGGGATATATGTAATTTTTTGCAAATTGAAGCAGAGAGTCTCCCACAAGCTTGGGGGAGGCTTCTCCAATTACTTAATGCTTTTCCTGATCATCCTCTTAAGAAAAATGAAATACTTGATATCTTTTATAATGGACTAACCGATGCCTCCAGAGATTACCTGGATAGTTGTGCTAGTTCTATTTTCAGGGAAAGAACACCGGATGAATCTGAAATTCTATTGAATAACATGTTGACAAATGAAAATAATTGGACCCCTCCGGAGCCAATTCCTGAGCCTATTCCTAAACCACCTCCGAAGAAGATGGGTATTCTATTTCTGAGTCCTGAAGATATGCAAGAGGCAAAGAAATCTATGAAAGAAAAAGGTATTAAAGCTGAAGATGTTAAGAATTTACCTCCTATTGAAGAAATACATGGTCTTAATTTACCGCCTGTTAAAGAAACATATAATCAAAATCATTTACCTATTGAAGAAACTCATGGTCTTGATAACCTGACACAGGTAGTAAAGGTAAATTCTCTCTATAGATATGATAAAGTTGTAATCCCATTTACTAAAATTGCTAGCCCATGCTTAGATGAGTTTCATAAATTTATGGCTAAGCAACAAGACTTTAATGCTTATTTTGGTAGACAATTGAAATACAATTCAAATATGCTTGAACACTTGGGTGATTATATGGCTAATGTTAAAGGTGAACTTAAACTTATTAGTAAACATGCTTCTATGGTTACCACTCAAGTAGAACAAGTACTTAAAGCTCAAAATGATTTGCTCAATGAATTGAATAATAAGAATAATGATAATGTTGTTAGAGTTATGACTAGAGGTGGTAGAATGACTCAGGAACCTTTGTATCCTGAAGGCCATCCTAAGAGAATTGTGCAAGATTCTCAGAGCAATAATTTAGATGCACCTAGTTCTTCTAAAAAGAAGAAAAGGAAAAATGATAGGACTTTGCATGCTTCTAGTGATCCTATTGTTGAAACACCTAAGAATCCAAATGATATTTCTATTTCTGATGCTGAAACACAACCTAGTAATGAAACTGAAACTAGTGATAATGGCAATAATAATGTTCATGATGATGCTCAACCTAGCAATGATAATGATATAGAAATTGAACCTGTTGTTGATCTTAATAACCCACAATCAAAGAATAAATGTTATGATAAGAAAGACTTTATTGCTAGGAAGCATGGTAAAGAAAGAGAGCCTTGGGTTCAGAAACCCATGCCTTTTCCTCCCAAACCATCCAAGAAAAACGATGATGAGGATTTTGAGCGCTTTTCTGAATTGATTAGACCTATCTTTTTGCGTATGCGATTAACTGATATGCTTAAAACCAATCCTTATGCTAAGTATATGGAAGATATTATTACAAATAAAAGAAAGATACCGGAAGCTGAAATTTCCACCATGCCTGATAATTACCCTTTTAAGGGTGGAATACCAAAGAAACTTGGAGATCCAGGAGTACCCACTATACCTTGCTCCATTAAAAGAAACTATGTTAAAACTGCTTTATGTGATCTTGGAGCCGGTGTTAGTGTTATGCCTCTCTCTTTATATCGTAAACTTGATTTGAATAAGTTGACACCTACTGAAATATCTTTGCTAATAGCTGATAAATCAACTGCTATACCTGTTGGTATTTGTGAGGATGTGCCTGTTGTAGTTGCAAATGTTACTATTTCAATGGACTTTGTTATTCTTGATATTCTCGAGGACGATAGTATGTCTATTGTTCTTGGAAGACCCTTTTTGAATACTTTGCACTAAAGGCAATGTCACTTTTCATGTTAATGGTAATGAGCACACGGTACACTTTCCAAGAAAACAACCTCATGTTCATAGTATCAACTCTATTGGAAAAATTCCATCGATTATATTTGGAGGTTTTGAATTTCCTCTTCCTACTGTCAAGAAGAAATATGATATTCTTCTTATTATTGGGGATGTTCATATCCCCATTGAGGTAACATAGTGTTATTCTAAATTTCTCTGGATCCATGTTATTCGGTATGAGTTCGTTAACAAGACTTGATCAACCTTGTTAGTGGATTCCTTTTGATGACCATGAGAAGGATGAAACTAGAAGGCACAACCTTCTGTACCCCACTTTTACTTTCTGTTATTTATATTAAATAAAATAAAAATAAATTTTTGTCTTTCTGTTATCTGATTATCCGTGCAATGTAAAAATACCTCGAAAATAAAAGTTCTCCAAATGCCCTGAAAATTAAATATGATTTTTTCTAGAATATTTGAGGATTTATGTAACTGAGAACACACCAGGGGGGAAACCACCTACCCACGAGGGTGGAGGGCGCGCCCACCCCTCTAGGGTGCGCCCCCTGCCTCGTGGGCCCATGGTGGCCCTCCTCCACTTATCCTTTCACCCATACACTCCTTCTTCCTCCCCCAAACACGAATAACCAGCTTAAACCCGAGTCCTAGCTCGTTTGGCTGCCATTTTCGATCTCCTTGCTCAAAGCACCTCTCATAAAACTGCTTGGGGATATTGTTCCTTGGTATGTGACTCCCCCATTGGTCCAATTAGTTTTTGTTCTACTGCTTTTTTGCCTCTTAGGTGACCCTGTTCTTGAGCTTGCATGTCAAATTTATATGGTCAAAAGTAGTTTGGATGCATGATATAGGCCATAGGAACTTGTAGGAGTAGTTACTATCAATATTGTTGAGTTTGGTTTACTTTTATTTTGAAGTTACTACAAATTTTCAGAATTTTTCAGAGGAAGAAAAATGCTTAGGAAAATGTTCCAAGGTGGTTCTTCAAGGAAGCAAGGACCCATGCTTGCAATGCGTGATGCTGATGAAGAGCCACCAAGAGACGCTCCAATGCGTCCTTGTGAGTGGCCTTCTGAAAATTTTATGGATCAAGCGGGAATAAAAGAAGAATTCAATGCATATTTGCGTAACACTGATCTCGTGAGCTTCGAGTAAGAGAACTGCAGTCAGTATCATAATCTCACTAGTTCCTTTGTGAGGAGGTTTGAACTTTCAACTTCACGTATTTCTCCAACTGTCATTATTGATCTTTATGATAAATCTTATACCATGGACTTGGAGGATTTTACCACTGCATGCAAACTTCCACAATGGGGTAGTATAAGGGATCCTCGCAAATCTGAATTTAGAGATTTTCTTGCTAGCATAACTGTGGGAGAATCTAGAGATATTACACAAGCTACCATAGGGAGCATTCACTTTCCTGCTATACATTATTTTGCTCTCTTCATAGGTAGATGCATAAATGGTAAAGATGAGGCATGTCACATGTGTGTCCCTGACCTCAGTATTCTTAGGAGTGCTGTGCTAGGACACAAATCTTATAATTTGGGAGCCATTGTTGCACGTTGGTTGCATCTTAATAGATTTAATGGAGATTTCTTTGGTGGAATTTATGCAACCCGCGTAGCTAATTTTCTTGGTATAGATGTGCGCGAAGATGATATTGAATTACCTCCTGCCTATCTAGATTTTAATGCTATGGTTCACCACCAGTTTGTCGAGAGGAACGAATCACCTCTCAAGTACCGACTAATCTTTGACAGACGCTGTGCTGTCTGTATTACTCTCCCTACTCCTGCTTTCTTTGATTATCAGGAAAGAGGAGGATATACTATTACCAGAGAGGAGGCAAATGAGTACGAGAGGAGAGAGGAGGCCGCTCGTCGCCACGCTGCAGCTCAGCAGGCGATAGCTGCTGCATCATAGTACGACCCCAACTACTATTATGGATATCAGCCAGGCCAGCCATGGCCATAGACCAACTTAGGTCAAAAACCTAAGCTTGGGGGAGTACATATTTCTCACCGACATTATATTTATGCTCACACACTCATTTCTAGATGTTGGTGCTCATAATTTTTCATTGTATCATCCTTGCTAGTTTATTTTCCTTTTTTATGCTTTCTTCTTGTGTGTTTAATAAACCTTAAGAAAAACCAAAAAATTAGTTGTAGCTTCTAATTAGTTTACTTTCCATGCTTGTAGAAGTAATTAAAAAGAAAACCCAAAAAGATTTCATGTTCTTCTTTTGCCTGTTGGGAGCTTTCCCGTGTAAATAGTTTTATTTCTTTTCTTTTCTTTGGGGGTTGATTTGAGAAGACCATAATTAAATTGTTGAAGAGGCTCTTGTATGCATTATTGTTGATCTAACAAAAGATCCCATATTGCCTTGTCTTCTCCTGTTTATTGAATGCTTGCAGATTCCAGCGTAGTCCAATGCACGTGCACTATTATTATTATTCACATCATTCGATCGTGCAAGTGAAGGGTAATTATGATGATATATGATGGACTGGCTGAGATGAGAAAAGCTGGTATGAACTCGACCTCTTTTGTTTTTGTAAATATGATTAGTTCATCGTTCCTGATTCAGCCTATTATGAATAAACATGTTTGCAATAACAACTAGAGATCATAGTTTCTTGTGCCATGCTTGATTAGCTATGAGTTATAATGGTTTACCTTGCATGCCAACATGCTATTAAAATGGTTATGATGTGGTATGATAGGGTGGTATCCTCCTCTGAATGATTTAAGTGACTTGACTTGGCACATGTTCACGCATGTAGTTGCAACAAAATCAACATAGCCTTCACGATATTTATGTTGATGGTGGATTATATCCTACTCATGCTTGCATTAGGTGTTGATTAATTTTAATGCATGTTCATGACTATTGTCGCTCTCTAGCTGGTCGCTTCCCAGTCTTTTGCTAGCCTTCACCTGTACTAAGCGGGAATTCTGCTTGTGCATCCAATCCCTTAAACACCAAGTTATTCCACATGAGTCCACTATACCTACCTATATACGGTATCTACCTGCCATTCCAAGTAAATTTGTATGTGCCAAACTCTAAACCTTTAAATAAATATCATGTTTTGTATGCTCGAATATCTCATGTATCAACTAGGGTTGTCTGTATCTTCCATGTTAGGCGGGTTATTCTCAAGAGGAGTGGACTCCGCTCCTCACTCACGAGGTAAATGGCTGGTCACCGGGATGCCCAGTCCCATGCTTGATGCAAACTAAATCAAAATAATTGCAAACAAAACTCCTACTGGGACTCTTGTTAGTTGGAGGCACTCATTATTTCGAGCAAGCCATGGATTGATGCTTGTGGTGGAAGGGGGAGTATAAACTTTACCATTCTATTTGGGAACCGCATATAATGTGTGTAGCATGGAAGATATCGCCATCTCTTGGTTGTTATGTTGACAATGAAAGTATACAGCTCAATATATTATTCACCTTTATTTCAAAACCGAGCTCTGGCACCTCTACAAATCCCTGCTTCCCTCTGCGAAGGGCCTATCTATTTACTTTTATGCTGAGTCATCATCCTCTTATTAAAAAGCACCAGTTGGAGAGCACCGCTGTCATTTGCATTCATTACTGTTAGTTTACATTGAGTATGACTTGACTGGATCTCTTTTACCATGAATTACAATGTCTACTCAGTCCTTGGTCTTTAAAGTTGCTCTGCATTTATGTTTTGCGGTCTGAGAAAGGGCTAGCGAGATACCACCTTGTTATATCATATTATGATTGTTTTGAGAAAGTGTTGTCATCCGAGATTTATTATTATGGCTCGCTAGTTGATTATGCTATTGATATGAGTAAACTTGAGATCTATGCGTTATTGTGAAGGTGGTTAGTTATAATCTTTGCTGAAAACTTGAATGCTGGCTTTACATATTTATAACAACAAGAGCAAACAGAGTTTGTAAAAGTTTTTCTTTATCACTTTCAGTTTATCAAATAAATTGTTTGAGGACAAGCAAAGGTTTAAGCTTGGGGGAGTTGATACGTCTCCAACATATCTACTTTTCCAAACACTTTTTCCCTTGCTTTGGACTCTAACTTGCATCATTTGAATGGAACTAACCCGGACTGACGCTGTTTTTAGCAGAATTACCATGGTATTATTTATGTGGAGGAGCAAACGTTCTCGGAATGACCTGAAACTTCACGGAGCCAATTTCAGAAAATAAGAAAAATACCTGCAAAAGATGAAGGCCAGGGGGCCCACGAGGGTGGGGGCGCGCCCTCCTACCTCATGGGCCCCCTGTTGCCTCTCCGACTCCAACTCCACCTCCATATATTGAGTTTCGGGGAGAGAAAAATCAGAGAGACGAAATCATCGCGTTTTACGATACGGAGCCGTCGCCAAGCCCTAAAACCTCTCGGGAGGGCTGATCTGGAGTCCGTTCGGGCTCCGAAGAGGGGAATCTGTCACCATCGTCATCATCAACCATCCTCCATCACCAATTTCATGATTCTCACCATCGTGCATGAGTAATTCCATCGTAGGATTGCTGGACGATGATGGGTTGGATGGGATCTATCATGTAATCGAGTTAGTTTTGTTAGGGTTTGATTCCTAGTCTCCACTATGTTCTGACATTGATGTTCCTATGACTTTGCTATGCTTAATGCTTGACACTAGGGCCCGAGTGACATGATTTCAGATCTGAACCTATTATGTTTTCATCAATATATGAGTGTTCTTGATCCTATCTTGCAAGTCTATAGTCACCTATTATGTGTTATGATCCGTTAACCCTGAAGTGACAATAATCGGGATACTTACCGGTGATGACCATAGTTTGAGGAGTTCATGTATTCACTATGTGTTAATGCTTTGTCCTGGTTCTCTATTAAAAGGAGGCCTTAATATCCCTTAGTTTCTGTAAGGACCCCGCTGCCACGGGAGGGTAGGACAAAAGATGTCACGCAAGTTCTTTTCCGTAAGCACATATGACTATGTTTGGAATACATGCCTACATTATATCAATGAACTGGAGCTAGTTCTGTGTCACCCTAGGTTATGACTGTTACATGATGAACCGCATCCGGCATAATTCTCCATCACCGATCCATTGCCTATGAGCTTTCCATATATTGTTCTTCGCTTATTTACTTTTCCGTTGCTATTGCTATCATCACTACAAAATACTAAAAACATTACTTTTACTACTGTTACCTTTTGCTACCGTTATCACCACTATCATATTACTTTGCTACTAAACACCTTGCTGCAGATATTAAGTTTCCAGGTGTGGTTGAATCGACAACTTAGCTACTAATACTTGAGAATATTCTTTGGCTCCCCTTGTGTCAAATCAATAAATTTGGGTTGAATACTCTACCCTCGAAAACTATTGCGATCCCCTATACTTGTGGGTTATCAACTGTTACTTTGTGGCGGAGCGACAGGGCAGGTTGAAACCACCTAGGAGAGAAGTGGGTCTGGCCCTGGTCGGCGTCCGCGATTACTTCAAAATAACACGCTTAATGAGATCTTGGTATTTGATCTGAGTCTGGCCACTGGCCTATATGCACTAACCAACTACGCGGGAACAGTTATGGGCACTCGACGTCGTGGTATCAACCGAAGCCTTCGTGACGCCAGCGGCTGAGCGGCGCGCGCCGGATTGGACCGTAAGGCTGCTCTCGTATTAAGGGGGCTAGGTCTGCTTCCGGCCGCCCACACAACATGCAGGTGTGCAATGGGCGATGGGCCCAGACCCCTGTGATACGTCTCCATCGTATCTATAATTTTCGATTGTTCCATGCCAATATTCTACAACTTCCATATACTGTTGGCAACTTTTTATACTATTTTTGGGACTAACATATTGATCAAGTGCCCAGTGCCAGTTCCTGTTTGTTGCATGTTTTTTGTTTCGCAGAATATCCATATCAAACGGAGTCCAAACGGGATAAAAACTGACAGAGATTTTTTTTGGAATATATATGATTTTTCGAAGAAAAATCCACGTGAGACGATGCCCAAGGGGGCCACGAGGCAGGGGGCGCGCCCAGGGGGGCAGGCGCGCCCCTAACCCTCGTGGCCACCCCGTAAGGCGGTTGATGCCCTTCTTTCGCCACAAGAAAGCTAATATCCGGATAGAGATCGTGTTCAAATTTCATCCCAATCTGAGTTACGGATCTCTAGGAATATAAGAAACGGTGAAAGGGTAGAATCTAAGAACGCAGAAACAGAGAGAGACAGAGAGACGGATCCAATCTCAGAGGGGCTCTCGCCCCTCCCACTGCATGGAGGACAAGGACCAGAGGGGAAACCCTTCTCCCATCTAGGGAGGAGGTCAGGGAAGAAGAAGACGAAGGGGCCCCCTCTCCCCTTCTCTTCCGATGGCGCCGGAACGCTGCTGTGGCCATCATTATCACCGCAATCTTCACCAACAACTTCACCGCCATCATCACCAACTCTTTCCCCCTTTATGGAGCGGTGTAACCTCTCTCTTACCCGCTGTAATCTCTACTTAAACATGGTGCTCAACGCTATATATTATTTCCCAATGATTTATGGCTATCCTATGATGTTTGAGTAGATCCGTTTTGTCCTAATGGTTATTTGATGATCATGATTGGTTTGAGTTGTATGTTTTATTATTGGTGTTGTCCTATGGTGCTCTCCATGTCGCGCAAGCGTGAGGGATCCCCACTGTAGGGTGTTGCAATACGTTCATGATTCGCTTATGGGTTGCGTGAGTGACTGAAACACAAACCCGAGTAAGGGGGTTGTTGCGTAGGGGATAAAGAGGACTTGATGCTTTAATGCTATGGTTGGGTTTTACCTTAATGATCTTTAGTAGTTACGGATGCTTGCTAGAGTTCCAATCATAAGTGCATATGATCCAAGTAGAGAAAGTATGTTAGCTTATGCCTCTCCCTCATATAAAATTACAATAATGATTACCGGTCTAGTTATCGATTGCCTAGGGACAAATAACTTTCTCGTAACAAAAAGCTCTTTACTAAAACTAACTTAGTTGTGTCTTTACCTAAATAGCCCCTACTTTTTATTTACGTAATATTTATTACCTTGCAAACCTATCCAACAACACCTACAAAGTACTTCTAGTTTCATACTTGTTCTATGTAAAGCGAACATCAAGCGTGCGTAGAGTTGTATCGGTGGTTGATAGAACTTGAGGGAATATTTTTTCTACCTTTAGCTCCTCGTTGGGTTCGACACTCTTACTTATCGAAAACTATTGCGATGCCCTATACTTGTGGGTTATCACCCTACGCCATAGGATTTAGACCGGCGTGCTGACCTCTCTGTTGTGCCTAGGTGGGGCTGCGACGTGCTGATCTTTCGAGGCCGAGCATGACCCAGGAAAGTGTGTCCGGCCACAGGGGATCGAGCGTGTTGGGAAATGTGGTGAACCCCTGCAGGGAAGTTTATCTAGTCGAATAGCCGTGTCCCTGGGTAAAAGGACGACCTAGAGTTGTACCTTGACCTTATGACAACTAGAATCGGATACTTAATAAAACCCACCCTTCCAAGTGCCAGATACAACTCGGTGATCGCTCTCTAACAGGGCAATGTGGAGAGGACCGCCGGGTAGGATTATTCTATACGATGCTACTTGGTGAACTTACCATCTACTCTCTCCTATCTACTTCAAGATGGAGGCTACCAGAAGCGTATTCTTCATTAGGACTAGCTATCCCCCTCTTATCCTAGCATTCTGCAGTTCAGTCCACAAATATTACCCATTTCATTGATTTCAATGAATATGTAGTGTAGATCCTTGCTTGCGGCTACTTTGGATGAGTACTCACATTTGCTTTCCTACTTCTTTTTCCCTTTTTCCCCAATTATTGCGATCATATGATGGAGTACAGGAGCCAGAGGATCCCGAGGATGATTCTACATGGAGTTCGGATTCGAGGAGTAGTTAGGAGGTCCCAGGCAGGAGGCCTTGCCTTTTCGATCGTTGCTAATTTTGTGCTAGCCTTCTTAAGGCAAACTTGTTTAGCTTATGTTTGTACTCAGATATTGTTGCTTCCGCTAACTCGTTTGTATTCGAGCTAATATATTCGAGCCCTCGAGGCCCCTGGCTTGTAATATAAAGCTTGTATTATTTTATTTGTGTCTAGAGTTGTGTTGTGATATCTTCCCGTGAGTCCTTGATCTTGATCGTACACATTTGCATGTATGATTAGTGTACGGTCAAATAAGGGGCGTCACAAGTTGGTATCAGAGCCGACTGCCTGTACGAATCCCCCTTCCAAACTCCTTGGCCGAAGTTGAGTCTAGTCATTGCAAAACTTTTAACTAACATGGCTATGCGGCTTACGGGCCCACGTCGCCCTTGGGTGGTATTAGGATATTTTCACTACAAAAAAATACACTTCCCTGATGATACGTGTTTGTCACAGTAGGTCGCTTTTTTGTCATGCATGTACATCCATGACAAATTTATGACAGAATCAAGATAGTAATACCTGTGCTGTCATAGAAGTGTTCCATGACATTACCAAAATTATCATCACGGAAGTGTCCACTTCCACCGTAACGGAACGCCGTTAAGCTATCGGGTCGGGTTTTGGATCCGATAACCCATTAACAGCCCCGTCCAATGGGAAATTTCCACGTGTAAAATTCTTATTGGCCGGACGAAACACATGTCAGCTCGTCAGTGGGTCAGATAGGCGCCTATGATACGTCAACACGTGGCACGGCCCAACAGTGGCCCATTCCTATGAAAAGGCCGGCCCGTTTGACTTGGTCAAAAGGTGGCGGGCCGGCCCATGGAAAGCCTGTTAACGACATGTTTGCATATAGCTCATTTACAGCCCGCTAACCCAAGGCCCGTTACACCCTATCCGAATTAGGCCCAGTAGCATCATTTGGGCCATCCAATATGATTCCAGCTTGTTTTCACTTCTGGCCCATGTATGGCCCATGACGTCTTTCGGCCCATATGAGGCCCTATGTAACTCTTGGCCTATTAACGGCCCGTGGTGAAACTGGCCCGTAATGAACAGTGTATCACTTTACACCCATTAATGGCCTGTGGTGAAACTGGCCCGTAATAAACAGTGTATCACTTTATACCCATTAACAGCCCGTTATTCCGTTGGGCCGTTTCCAGCCCATGTTATCTTTCGGCCTTCTCAGAGGCCATTTATTCTTGGGCTCATTTCCAGCATTTGTTTACTTACGGCCCGTTACTGTCATTTTCTGCTTGTGGGCCAAATTCAGCCCATGGTTACAGTCAGCCCATTTGTGGTCTGTTAATACGTTGGGCCGTTTTCATAGCGTCATCAAATACAGCCTATTAACGATGGGCCGTTACGGTCGGCAAATGAACGGACGATTCCAACTCCAACCCGTTTACAACCATAATGCAGCCTGTTATTGGCCCATGTTTGGCCAATCGATCATACGGCCCGTATAAGGCCCATTGATGATACGGCCCGTAGAAGGCCCATTGATGATACGGCCCGTAGAAGGCCCATTGTTTCTATGTCCCGTAGAAGGCCTACTGTTTCTACAGTCCGTAGAAGGCCCACTATTTCTAGGGCCCATAGGAGGCCCAGTGTCACTACAGTAAATATTAGCCTATGGTTATTGTGGCCTAGTTTTAAAAAATAGGTTATTGCAGCCACTAGTTAACCGCAGAAAAAGAACTGCAATGACTACAAGCAAACAAATAAACAAGACAACAAGGAAATAAATAAGCAAGCAATATAGATGTGATAATATACGAAAAAATGGAGAATATTTAAGATAAGATGAAGAGTTATGATACATAACCAAGTAGCTATAAATGTAAGTGCAGTGTTACAGGCAAAAGGTACAGCCAAGAGCAATGCACAGCTAAACTTCTTCAGTACCAACCTTATGGTAAGAGTAAATATAGATCTGATGTGTAGAAAATGGAGGGCAAAGGAAAATAAGCTGCAGAGTGATGGTACATGAACAACTACCTGTTATTATAAGTACACTAATAAAGGACAACATGTACTTACAAGAACAATGCAGAGCTAAAAAAACATTGGCATTGAATATATTCTACACTAATGTAACCACTCATACAGATCAGATAATTTGGGGCGAACAATTGATAAGCAAGCTATCATGCATACTGCTGTCACATAATGAACCAGGTACGTATGCAAGTACTGTGATACAGGACAACAAGTACTAACAAGAGCAAAGCAGCGGGCAGCATATTTGAGATATCCTGTCGGTCTTGTCAAACCGGAATTCTTCTTCGAGCAGATTTCCTGCAAAAAAGATCCGTAAGGCACATGCGGAAAAGTAAAAGTTCAAATTGTCATGTGATTTCATAGACAGTACCTCATCCTGGGAACGAGACCAGTGCATAACAAGGTTTTTCCATTCAATGTCTTCTAAATTTAGCACATGAGACTTCACCAGGAATTTGTTTATAGACTTTCCATCAAAGTGTGATTTCCTCAGGTAACACCGATACTGCTGCAACGCTTCCTTGAAAAGCACAAGCAAGCTTTGCTCGTCATGACTATCCAGATTGACCCTCGCCTAGTTACAACAATGTAATGTAAATCATTGATGTGTTCAATCAGCAGAAAACAGGAAAATAATAGCCATGAATAATAGCACTTAGATGTAAGTTGGACAGGAAGATGTGAAAATGGTGTTTGTCTTCACAATAATCTTCCCATGATGGGAATATATGCACGTAGTCCCTAACAACATTGAAAGCATTGTCTTTTAAACTGGGAATAAGTGGAATGGCATTCCAATCTGCAGGAGTTGGCCGTCTCTGCAGTTGGGCTAGGTCTTCGGCTGGTGGACTTGCTGTACTTTTTGCTAGAGTGGGATTTTTCTGTGGTACAGCTGGTGCTATGGCAAATGAAATCGGTATACCTTTTGCTGGAGTGCAGGTCCTGTGTGGTGGGGCTAGTGGTGTGGCCAATGAAGTATGGGTACAGTCTGCTAGAGTTGGTTCTACGTTTTGTGTCACTGGTTGTACATCCAATATAAGTGGGGTGTTGTCTGATTTCTCCGGCACCACCATGTTTTTCAAGGACTTTGCTAGTGTTCCTTCAGGTTCGGCAATCACCCTCTTCCTTTTTGATGTCTGATGCACAAGAACATCATTTGAGTGGGAAAACATGGTATGATGACAGATGGAATATGTATTGATAATGGATGGGCATGGCATCTTGACATATATGATGAGTAAACTAAGCAAAAGTAGAAGAAATGCAAGACAACATATGCAAGATACCCACAATCAATAAAACATTGCCAAATTAGAATAGGCACCTTGATGGTTGAATAGGACAGGCCATCTGCCTTTGACTCCTCGAGGTTAGAATAGTCATTAGGATGATATTCTAAACAAGAATCAACAGGTGGGGAGCGTATGAGTTTCATTGCATCCAGAATGGCACTCAATGCCTTGGTGCCAATTTTGTAAGTCATTGTAGTGTTTAGCTTCAAGAGTGGACTGCTGCTAGTGCGACACAAAGTAGCTACACAGATCATAGTGTAGATATAACGGGAAAACCTTAAGCATCAGAGTAAAATCAGCAAAGTGGAACTTGCTAGAATATATGTGCTAGTATTGTCGGTACGGCTAGAAAGGCTTCGGATACCAGCTCTCTTCAAGTGAAGGTGCGGTACTGTTAATATCAATGTAACTCTCAAAGGCGACACAGTTCCTAGCATTTCCTTGCTATTCTTATAGGATTCAAGTGGGCAGGCCACTACAAATCGTATTCCTATGTTTACAAGATCCTACGAATCAAAGAGGCTCAAAGTGTCCATCACAACCGACCGTATAGAACTCTACGCTGCAAATGTCCCTGCTCATCTTCAGTACAAGGAACATACTGTACTACTATCATACTCCCTCCGTTCCAAAATATAAGTCTTGGTAGAGATTTCCACTATGGATCACATATAGATGTATCCAGGTACATTTTAGAGTGTAGATTCACTCATTTTCCTCCATATGTAGTCCATGGTGGAATCAATACAACGACTTGTATTTAGGAACGGAGAGAGTACATATTAAAGAAGAATGGAAGAGGAACATGGTAAAGAAGAGCAAGCAGATTTTGGATAATAAAATGTTGGTTGCGCAGTGCCCACACATGATGAACCAGAGCACATTAAGAATGCAACTACTAGATGTCTCTCGACCATTTCAGGCAGTTGGATGAAGATCCTACGTCTCCTAACCCTTCTTCTTCCTTGTCTCTGATTCTTCGCATACAGAACACCGCATAGGCTGCCGGCTGGACCACCGGCCCCCATCGCCTGTGTTACTCCGCCACCCCCACCCCCACCTGCGTCGAGTTTTGTTCGTTCGGCGAGGCCCCACAACCACCCGAGCCCCTTCGATCGCACCGGCAAACTCCGGCCAGCTCTGAAAAATTGACTGACCCAATTTTGAAATTTGGTCTACTGTGATTTAACTAGTGTGGAATATAAAAGGGGAAAACCATAAGCATTCCGAGTATGGTGTTGAGCGTGCCATGGCGAATCTTAAGGTGCAAACCAGACAAAGGCAACTTCGCAACCAAGACAAGAAATCAGAGTAAAGCAATGGCGATCTATTTTCTTGCTGTGATAAATAAGTTGAGCAGATACGAAAGAGTACCTCCTCTGGTGCGGCGTCGTGTAGGCATCTGCTGAGAATTTGACGGTGCTACGGTAGCGATGGATGTCGGCGGTGTGGAAGCAGATCTAGGAGGGTGGCGGCGGGTCGCGGTGGACGAGACGGTCGTAGGAGCGGCACCGACAAGGTGGACGACGGCGGGGATGAAGCGAGAGGACGGGCTGCAAGGATCCCGGTCCGAAGCCGTGGATGAGAGAGGTTGATCTCTTGTAATGGACGGTGGCGTCGGGGTATCAGCTCCGGCATGGTGGAGGAGGACGGCGGTGGATGGGGTGGCGGACGGCGGCGGGCCGAGGAGAGTGGGGTGGATAGGGTGTTTTGGCGCCCACGGAATACGAATGGGGAAAAGGGAGGTAGAGAGGAATGGGGGAACCATGTATTCAGGGCGCGCTTGTCTCAAATGCGAGGAAATTTACAAACTTAGCCCCTGTTTCAAATTTGTACTACATCACAGCAACACTAGTCGGTCGGGGATAGGACGGTAATCTCGCATACACCGAATATTTGCCGACGAGAGTTTGTTTTTGACGCCCACCGTGTATGAATATGAATCGGGGAGGGAGTCGATTTCGGCCAAGGACACACTGTGTTTTGGCGCCCACCGTGTATGAATCCGGGTGAGAGGCGGTTATGTCACGTTTCGGTGAAATTACAAACCTACCCCTATCTAAACCTATAGAAATCCAACATATAGGCTTTGCGTGGCAGGGATAGGCAGTAGTGATTTCCATCTCACAGACTTTGGTTTCGGGCGATTACTGCGACTTTCCCCGCTTCGTTCAAATTTTGCAGAGTGCACGTTTACCATGCCAACTCAATTCGAATCCCGTTTGTATTCTATTTTTTCGGGTGGGATCCATTTTCAATTGGAATTACATTCTATATACATATTTATATATATATATATACTTTCAAAAGCACAACCAAGAATTCTGCTCCTTTATATGTATAATATGATCTACAAATACAACGATCTCGAAATCTTAAGGTTGAATTCGAAAAAAATTAACCAAATTATGTTCTACTAAAATGTATGGATCAATAATATCTACATATTAAATAACTTAGATGTGCGTGAATTAATATGAGTATGCATGTTTGATAGATCAATTTTGGTTCGAGTACGGATTACATGTATCATCATCTCGAATTCAAATATTTGAATCCCTTTTTTGTTCACTCCTTTCACGCCCATCTCTCTCGCATGCATGCTCCTTCAGGTAGCTATCACTCTCTTTTCTCTAGCTCACCCGCACGTTCACTTCATGTTGCTCCTATCCTCGCAAACATGGTCTCTCGACGTCTCCCTTAAGAAGTGTCTCACTCTCCCTATCATTATAAATTACATTGTTTTCATTATCTCTCAAGTCTCTATTGTTCTCTTGTATCACTCGGTACCTAAGCTTACTTTTTCACCGCCAAACACACAGTCTCCACTCGTCTTTCACTTTGTCTTTCTCTCTATGGGATTCTCTCACACACCCTATATGTCTCTACATATGACTCATACCACTAAAATTACTCTCTCTATCTATCCTGTAGACACAACATTTGTTGCGGTCTCCTTTTCATCTCCATCCCAGACTGACATTATTCATTTGTTTACCGACCAGACAACCCCGACTACCGTCTCCTCTCTCTCTCTCCCAGACACACACGCACAACTCCTACCACTAAAATGTCAATGGAAAACGAGATTTTGTTATACCCAAACAAAAAAGGACTGGAGGGAGTGATTGCTCTGACACGGACGCGACCTCTCATAGCGCAGGCATTGAACCGGCACGCCGGCCAAGAGGGCCGCACTCGCTGCAGGCCCGGCTGAGCACGCCTCCTTGCCTCGTGCAACCAACTTAAGACTACCCCGCCTGCCTTCGTTGAATCCGCGCGTGTGCCGGCAACACGTCCTTCCGCGAGCCGGCAAGCATTTTAGAACACAAAAAATGACTACAATATAATTAATTTACGCATGGTCTTGACTTGTTGTGCTCGCACTGGTAGCAGGAACTAGTAGAGGATTTTCTTTATTTATAACTCTCCTCACAATTTTTTGGCTTTGAAGTGAATCATGGTTGTGGACATTATGTATGAATGTGCAGATATCTGTGAACATGAGTTTGATGTGGAAGTTGAACTTGGAATGACGGGCTTGCGCGTGAACTATACCATGTCCAATGCTTCGTCTGTTATTGTTTGGAAAGTAATTGCTATTATTACATGAACCGAAAAAAACATTTTGTGCCACATCAGTAGATGCATGGACATCATAACAGGCATGCTGACTGGATAAACATTTGAACCTAGCTATTATGAAGGAAATTTTGTATAGGCAACAATTTTAGATAGCAGGAGACGCCTAGCCTGCTCTGCCTCTGCTAGCTTATTTCTGGCTTCTTCCATCTCTTCTTTGGCTTGGGTGAAGAGAGCATCTGATTGCTCCTTTCGCTTCTTCAAGAACTCAGCTACATTCTCAAGGGCTGCTGCACACTTTCTTTCAGCCTTTACTAATGCCACGAGGACACGAACAACTGACGACTCCACCTGGCTTGTGTGTAATCCAGGATCATCTGGGAATTTGCACCTTGTGTCTAATCCAGCATCATTAGGGAACTGGCACCTTGTGTGTAATCCAGCCACATTTTGGAAACATGATCTCGAGGTTTACCATACTTCCCTCCTCGCAGGAACTGCATCCTGACATGAAGTTACTTCAGTTTTAGATCAATACTCAGAGCAACCTAGATTCATTTAGTAGAAGCCAGATAAACAGAACTCAGAGAAGTGAATTCAAAAGGAATAAATAAATAAAAACAGACTACAAGGTGAGAACACCCACTTCCTACATCAAGCTAAAAACGAAAGCATTAGGACGATTAAGACTCTTCTTATTACACATTGAAGAACACCACGCTTAAGTGAAACAGAAACTACAACATATACACATCGAAGAACACGAGGCTACACGGAAGTAATTGAAAGGGTGTTACTTACCAAAGCTTGATTTACAGGTTCGGTGCAGCTCCTCTTTAACTTGCCACGCTCCTTGAAGATGTCTCGAATATCCCGTGTTTGATCTTCATTGCTCCTTTGCATGTTCGCACTCGTGGTTTTAAAATCTCAACATGGCAATAAAAATATACTACTAGTAATACTCGCGCATCTTGTGGGCAACACTAAAGCACTCGTCTGCCATGTTAGAGCATCTCCAACAAGATAAACTACTCATACAAATGCATCTTGATGCGTGCAACGCATGGGAATTTTGCTAGTTCTAAAAACCTTTCCATCATTTGCCACACTACTGGTTGCATATGAAAAACCTACCCAAGCACAGCGCGATACAGGAGCGACACACAATTACAAGCTGATATTCTGTTGGATAATGGAGGCTATAACCAATTACTTTTACGGGAACAATAGCACCCAAGAAATTTGAAGGGTAGGTATGAACAAAATTGGAATTGCACATGTACTGCTAAGTGATTCAATACACACACTACCAATCGAGGAGTAGAATGATGGTCGCGGCGGCCTCTGTGAGTCATGGTCGGCAACGGGAGTCAGTTCATTGTCCACGATGGTGGTACTTCTGTGCCTGGCATCGGCTTCCGGGAAGCAGATACGAGACCGTGGAAGACGATGTCGGGGAAGAGGCTCCGTGTACGACGACGACGGTGGACCGGCTCCAGTGCGGCATACGAGGTCATCGATTAGGCAGATGCGCTGCGGTGGACGAGTGCGCCGATGTAAAGGGGAGGAGCACGAAGGCTGCAGTGCTGTGGAGAAGTCTATTTTGCGGTGGGGATAGAAATTGGGGAGTATTCAGGTGTACTACTCTAGGTGCCGGGGTGGGTTGGCTGGGTAGGGTGAACCTGAAGTTACAAAAACAGCCCCCTACCAAGCGTCATCCGTAGGCCTGTTCCGAAGGTTATGATGGTAACTTCCCACTACTCGAATCAGGGTCACGAGAGATTTTCCCGCCGACCTCAAAATTTTGTGACACTGGACTCCCCGTGTAGCGTGTTGAGTGATTCGGCTAAGCAACTAGCGAGTAGTAGTAGTAAACTCTGCATATTAGGTTTGACCAAAGTCACACTTCCTAAAGTTTGACCAAGTTTGTAGAAAAATATAAACATTTACCATAACAAATATGTATGATGCGAAAGTACATTCAATAATGAATCTAATGGTATTTATTTGTTATTGTATATGTTAATATTTTTTGTTATAAGCTTTCTGAGAGTTCACAAAACTTGACTTTGACCAATGCTAATATGCGGACTTAAATAAAAACGGAGGCAGTACACAATTGTTTTCTTAGTTTGTAGTGAACTAATCATTTGTTGAAATTGTGAAATAAATATATTAGGCTATTGACTTCGAATGTAATGGTCTATACAATTCAATAGTTACAATCATTGTCCAATCCCAAGATGTATACAAGGTCTATAGTACTTCACAACATGCTCAAACTCACATGATCCCATTCAAATGAGATTTAAATGCATTTCATAGTTATTACTTTGTAGGATGCAACAAGAACAACCATAACTCTACACCAGCCGTTATAGAAGCAACATTTTGACATATCCCAATGTGTGAATGAAACATGCAGAGAGAGCTTTTGAAGATGGAGCTGATAGGGAGGGAAAGATTGTATGTATGTGGATGAGAGAGTAGGAGACAAACCTAACGAGACAGAGAGAGAGAGATAGAGAGAGAAAGAGAGAGGAAGAAGTTAGGTCTATGAGAAAGATGCATACATTAATATACATGAGATGCGTGTGCATCTGGATTCTGTATACATTGAAGGAGAAGAGACAACATGTTTGATGAGAGAGCAGGAAAAACATGGACAAGAGGGGAAGGATCTCGTGGGTTGAGGGATTGAAAATATTGTGCGGGGGAGAGAGGGATTGGTAATTTTGTGCAAGAGAGAGAGAGGGTGGGGGGAGGAGTCAGTCAGCCGTCGTCACATCACCCTGCTTCCAAATGACCCCGCATTCTCTAGCATGGTGTGGTCGCTGTCTTCGATCTTCTTGTTGCCCTCTTTGAAGATTGAGGTGTTGTGCATGTTGGGGTGTAAAGAAGCACCAGCGAGAGTGGTCGACGTATAACCTTGGATGGGGATGAATTGTGTGCTCGGGGGAGCGTGTGTGTGTGTGTGTGTGTTGTGCTGCGTGTGTGTCTCTCTCTCTTTGTGTGTGCGTGTGTGTGTGTCAGATATTGAGAGAAAACAAACCTAATGAGAGAAATGGGTATTCACGAAGAGATTGTGCGGGCCTTGAGCTGGGCCGGGGCCGGGTGAGGGTGTCAAAATGTGCGCATTGATGCATGTGTTGCATGCTACCGTGCGAGGGAAGGACAAATCGAGAGAGATGGTTGTTGTGTTACAGATGATCCTCTCTCTTTCTCTCTCTCCCTCTCTCTCTCTCTCACACACACACACAAGTAAACTAGAAGACCGTTCTCTCATGTATACACAACATATCGGCATATGTCCATGTCTCACTCATGCACGATCATTTGCACATTCACACCTCTCTATGTCTGTATCACACGCACACCTTCTCCACATTGCCCTTCCGCCACAACACACATATGGAAACATACACACGTTCTCTCTCAGTCACACACACAAAATCAGTATTAAAAAAACTAGGGCGCACCTAAAACATCCAAATCCAAATAAACACGAACTGGAGCTAAATTCAAATATATGGAAATATTGCAGCGTCAAGAACTTTCATAGGAAAAAATAGTTTAGTAATATTCAAGGATTGTTTTCACACACACAAAAAGGTTCGGTGGATGTCCTTCGAGCGCGACATGGTGACGCACCGTTCGATCGACCGCGCGGCCGCGGTTCACGCGCTTGAACAGGATTACATATCGTGGACGTGGTACTAAGACCGGTCACAATGGGCAAGAACATAAGCTAGTAACTAATAAAAGCAATGCCTAACTCTAATGTTTATGTGTACTAGTACGGTTTTCTTTTAAGTTTGACCAACCTTATATATAAAACTAAAGTAAGCTCCCACACGCGCACTCATCAATATGTCGCCGTTGTTGCGCATGACAGTGCCCGCCTGCTCCAGACAACAATTTCTCGCCCATCACCTCCGTGTCGCCGCCATCCCTGTGCCATGAAGCCGAAGTCTCGCCCGCTCACATCGTCTGCAGTCCCTCCTCGAGATGCCGCCGCGCTGCCAAGCACGCGAGCAGCTGGTGGATCCGCGTCTATGCACGCAACGTACGAAGAGGAGGACGAGCGCGTGCTCCAGCACGCCGGCGAGGAGGAACTAGCATGTCATTATCGCCTCCGCCCGCGCGCAGGAGGCGCGCATGGTGGCTGTCACGCGGTACAAGATGTGATCCTCATCTAATGTCTTCGACTCCCACACATGATGAAACTTGTGATGAGGTTTCTTCAGTTTAGCGTACGAAGGATCAATCATGGCTGCTGCTAGGGTCAGCATTGAAGGTTGAGAGGAGGACACCAGGCTTGCCTTCTGGAGATCGAAGGGCTGGCCTACAACGAGACCTATCCGACGCAGGACGTCACTGTCGTTCTTAAAGCCTACAGTAATGAATTTCACTCTTTTGTCCTTGAGGAAGTTCTTAAAATCCTGGCACTCAACGTCGGCATGGCATATGTGGTAGACCAAGCAAACGTTATGTACGCAAACCTGGATCACGGCGGGCTTCTTCCTCTCTTCGTCCTTTTGATCCTTCTCTCGTCCCAGGACTGTGGTGTACTCAACATCTAGCCCAGCGACCCACTCACTACTAGAAAAAGGGCTATAGATGGGATTGACACTAATGGCGCACCAGACAAGTGGTGCGCCATTAGTATATACTAATGGCGCACCACCTTCTGATGCGCCATTAGAGTTGAAACTACTAATGGCGCACCTGGCACACAGTGCGCCATTAGTATCAAAATTTTTTTTTGAACTAGTGCGCCTGTCCAAACATACTAATGGCGCATCCATAGGTAGTGCGCCATTACTAGTTGTAACTAGTAATGGCGCACCTGCCAGAGAGTGCGCCACTAATGTTGTTTTTTTTATTATTTTTTTTATTCCTTTTTTTGCAAAACTACTAATGTACTTATGGCGCACCGAGGGGTGGTGCGCCATTAGTATTGTGCGCCCCTACTTCGTACCGATCCCCTCTCTCTCCCTCGCCCTCGCCCGCGATCCCCTTCCCCGATCTCCTCTCCCGACGCCACCGTCGCCCCGCCCCGACACCACCGTCGCCCCGCCGCCCTCGACGCCACCGTCGCCCCGCCGCCCCAGCGCCGCCCCGACACCACCATCGCCCCGCCGCCCTCGACGCCG